>NC_137820.1:14627645-14680320 GCF_963921795.1 Nannobrachium achirus | reverse complement strand
TTCCAAAATGTGTTTTGCTAAAGTCTACCTGCAGGTGGCGCTATAACAGGCCAACGTCAAAAGGGTAGCATTTGTTCCTTGACATAGGGGGAATATGTGTGGCAAATTTCACGCTAATCGTAAGCTGCGTTGATGATTTGAAGCATGAACTGAGCAATCCTGCAAACTTTGGAAGCCAATATTAGCCAATTAGGATGGAATATGAAATATCAGACGGATCGGACTTGATCACACGACTATAGAGATACTGTGTACCGATTTGCATGATTTTGGGATAAAATCTCAAGGAATAATTGGGAAAATTGTGTTTTAATTAAGTCGGCGTCCTGGTGGCGCTATAAAAGGCTGATGTGAAAAATGCAGGGAAAGGGTTTTTCCTTGGCCTCTAGGGAGTGCGCTTACAAAGTTTGAAACTGATCGGTGGAGTTATAGGTAAAACCACAAATCGGCCTGTTATAGCGCCACCATGAGGCTGATTTCAAAAATTTGAAGTGGCATTTCTTCCTCGACCTAGTGGGAACGTGTGTGCGCGATTTCATGATAATTGCACTTTGCGTTTGGGATTTGAGGCATTTTGTTCAAAACGGCTCAATCCTACAAACTTTGGAAGCCAATATTAGCCAATCAGGATGGAATATGCAAAATCGGACAGATCCGTGTCGATCACATGACTGTCGAGATACTGACTACCGATTTGTAGGATTTTTGGACAAAATCTGTAAGAGTAGTGCACAGAAATGTGTTTTGCTAACATCGGCCACTAGGTGGCGCTAGAAAAGGCCCATTTGAAAAATTTAGGGCAGAGGTTCTAGATTGGCATCCAGGGAATGTGTGTGCTCACTTTGGCAGCGACCAAGCCAACGGCGACTGAGATTAGGTGCACACAAACTGCGAGGACACACGGACGCACGCACGCACGCACAGACGGACACACGGACGGACGAAGGGGAAAACATACTCTCCCCCATGCCTTCGGCTGGTGGAGACAAAAAGAAGTGAGTTACACAAAATGAGCAGACAAAATTGGAAGTGGAACACGCGCAGGTCTCTCTCCTAACTGGATAACATTGGCAGGGCCTGTCCCGACCTGAACATTTATTTTCTGTTTCCCAAAAAGTTGGAAAGAAGGGGAGACCCTGCCCTGTTACTGCACAAACACTCCTTATCACTTATTATATTGAGCTTTAACTTTTTACCAATCTCATTTTCTTTAATTAAAAAAGCGTATCACTTACACACCGCCTTCATTTTCTCTCACATTCTTCAAATGGAAGAGCGCATGGCAGGCTGTACCTACAATAGGATATTGAGATGACTTATCTGAACCGCAGAGTATTTCCTGACAGAGAAACGCCTCTACGTTGACCCTAGTCTAGGTTCATCAATTTGCCTCTGTGAGAAACTCAATGCTTTGGTATGAAGACGTCCTGAATGTGCAACTTGAATGCTGTGGTTCTCGCCTCCTGATCCCATGCAGGCAGGGACGTGCTGGCCATTGGGAAAAGCGGGACAACTCCCGAACGGCCGGTTCATTCCCGGGCCGGTCCAGGCCGGCCATTAGGAAAAAAATAAAAATAAAATGTCGACCTTTGTTCCATTTTGGGGGCTGGGCGGCCAACAAAGTAAATCGTCAATGTCGGGCAGAAACCTTGTATCTCCAAATTTCAAATATATAAATCTTTTCGCAAAGCAAAGCACTGCTTCATCATACAAGGTCATTGCACAAAAGTAGTGAAAACAGCAGATCTACAAGCACACAACGCCTCGCGGTGCGAGCCGTTGTGTGCTTGTAGATCGGCTGTTTTCACTAGTTTAAATCATTTTTAAAATGATAAATACAAAACAAACGGTTTTGGACATACAAGGTTTCCACCCAACAACGATGAAATATAACTCATGTACAATAATTGGCCCACTGGCTTGTTAATTGTCATGATCTGAAATGGCAAATCTTTGAGTAGCAGCAGCGCTATAGAGAGAGATCTCTCTCTATAGCGCGCAATGAGGGCCTCTACAACTCTTTTTCCCCGACTGAATCAGGGGCCCAGCATGTCCCTGCATGCAGGGACCAAGAAAGAGCACTGATCATGAGTTTTCATTCAAATCGTCTCATGGCCTGGGAAATGGAGGTCATTTGAGTTTAGTTAAAGGACAACTTTGTTTTTTTACAACAAGGGTTCATATCTTCGTTGTCGGTTGAAAACCTTGTATGTCCAAAACCGTTCGTTTTGCATTTATCATTTTAAAATGATTTAAACTAGTGAAAACAGCCGATCTACATGCAGACAACGCCTCGCACCGCGAGGCGTTGTGTGCTTGTAGATCTGCTGTTTTCACTACTTTTGTGCGATGGCCTTGTATGATGAAGCAGGGCTTTACTTAGCAAAAAAACATACACATTTGAAACTTGGAGATACAAGGTTTCCACCCGACAACGACGATATTTTAGATTGTAATTAGAGAAAAGAAAAGATGAGTGTTCAAATGTTTTCATTTACTGCTTTCCATTGTTTTAGCGTTTTTAGTATTTTGATTTCAGTGGTTGGGGGCATGCGTACAAGTGGCTAAATATGTCTCTTTAGACACAATAAAACGGCAATTTCTTTGTTACTATTTACACCAGCCCCCTTAAGTCACATCTGCCCATGACAGATCGCGGTGCATCTTGGGAATGGGATTATTGTGTCTAAAAATACATATTTAGCCACTTGCATGCATGTGCATGCAAATCAAAATAGTTAAAATCACTAAAATGATAGAAAGAAGAAAATGAAAACATTTTAACACTCATCTTTTCTTTTCTCTAATGACTATCTAAAATATGAACCCTTGTTATAAAAAAAACTAAAGTTGTCCTTTGAACCAGGAACCAGGGTTCGACGACCAGCACTAAACAAACGGTTTCTCGTGTTTGTATCGTTGTGGTTTTGTATAGCATTGAAAGTATTCATCTGGGACAGGTCTGCTTTCTGTCCTTAGAATCAGAGCTAAACATGGAGAGGAAGCATTCTTTTTTTGTATACAGTATCTGGAACAAACTCCCAGAAAACTGCAGGTCTGCTAAAACCCTTTCTGTTTGCTAACCATTCTTCTGCATAATGTTACACTTATATTTACTTATTTAAATGTTTCAAATGTCCTTTCATAATGGGTTTATTTTAGCAGTTTTTTTTAATGCTCAATGTTTTATATAAAACAATTTGAATTTTACACATACTATAGTGAGTATCCATTTGTACTCTTATCTAAAAATGGATCTTATTGTACAGAAACTACTGTATACTGTCTGCGCTCCACTCCATCATTCATAAGGTAGACTGCAGGAGCCTTCTACAGTCCTACAGTACAGGGACGTGCTGGCCATTGGGAAAAGCAGGACAACACCCGAATGGCCGGTTCATTCCCGGCCGGTCCAGGCCGGCCATTAGGAAAACATTTAAAAAGAAATGTCTGCCGTCGTTCCATTTTGGGGACTGGGCGGCCAACAAAGTAAATCGTCACTGTCGGGCAGAAACCTTGTATCATCATACAAGGCCGTTGCACAAAAGTAGTGAAAACAGCCGATCTACAAGCACACAACGCCTCGCGGTGCGAGGCGTTGTGTGCTTGTAGATCGGCTGTTTTCACTAGTTTAAATCATTTTTTAAATGATAAATACAAAACAAACGGTTTTGGACATACAAGGTTTCCACCCGACAACGACGAAATATAATTCATGTACAGTAATTGTCCCACTGGCTTGTCACTTTGTCATGATCTGAAATGGCAAATCTTTGAGTAGCAGCAGCAGCGCTATAGAGAGAGATCTCTCTCTATACAGTTGCGCGCGATGAGGGCCTCTACAACTCTTTTTCCCGGGCTGAATCAGGGGCCCAGCACGTCCCTGCTACAGTATGACCACCTGGGGCCAGGGAGAGAGCACAGGCTGGAAGACTGGAAAACAACACATTTTGACTCCCCGCTGTGACACGCATCGTTATTCAGACCTGAAATAGATTGATTCTCGTTGCTGACGGCCTGCAAGATCAGATTGTGGCCACGTGGCAGCGATAAATCACATTAAAATATGGACAGCGGACATTGTGTATTTGATTAGTTTCCTGTATTTACACACACACGCACGCACGCACGCACGCACACACACACACACACACACACACACACACACACACACACACACACACACACACACACACACACACACACACACACACACAGTTGCACACACGCTGAAACACAATTCTATAAATGAGGAACTGTACTTACTGTAGACCTTTCTTGAAATACCTCTGGAAATAATTATGGTTCGGAATGTTGCATGATTACAGCAAAGTCATACGTAGCTTGAGACATCACACCTGCTTTTCTTCTATGTCAGCCTAATGGAAGAAGGGGGTCATGTCCATCCATATACAGTATACACACGTTTCTTTACTATCGAGTGTTCCCACTCTTTTTCTCTGTCTGTCTGTCTGTCTGTCTGTCTGTCTGTCTGTCTGTCTGTCTGTCTGTCTGTCTGTCTGTCTGTCTGTCTGTCTGTCTGGCCATCTCTCTCTCTCTCTCTCTCTCATTCTCTCTCTCTCTCTCTCTCTCTCTCTCTCTCTCTCTCTCTCTCTCTCTCTCTCTGTCTCCATATCTCTCCATCTCTCTATATTTCCCTCACACATGTCTCTGTCAATGCGGACGTGTTTAATTCACTCTCTAATGGCCATGGCTGGCTGGTGTATGGCTAATGTATCATATCACCGCATGCGACAGTCGGCTACGTCTTACAGTACAAGTACATCACACCACTCCAGTATACATAGGGACTGAGACGGCTCATTTTAATTGGACTTCCAAATCCCTGTCTGCACACTCATCTGATAAGGTGTAGAATCCGCTCTCAAGTTTTAAATAAGAGACACAGCTTTCAGGGTTTCCGCTGATAAGAAACGCATGTCTCACGTTAAGTCTGAACTTAACTTTGTGGTATACAGTCTGCATTGTGCATTCCACTCTTTTCACAAGTCTGCTCCGAGCTTATGGAGGATTTCAAAAAGAGAGCTCTCTGCCCCTTTGACTTGCTATAGTGTAAACGTATGACCACCTGGGTCACCCATCTGGCAAATGTCTGTATATCACATACTCTCTGCTTGAAACATTAATGGTAAATAAAGATCCTGATGAAACAGTGAATAAGCTTGTGACTTGTGGCCTTATCTGCTTTGTCAAGGAGCCATCAACAGACCTGCAGCTGAAGACGTTCTACAGCTGGATGTTATACATGAAGCCTAACTTATAAAGGCTATGCAGTGCCGCTTGTCGAAGATAACTTGCTTAGAAAATGTATTATTTTTTTTTACATGGGACGGAGGGTAAATTAGACTTTCGTTAAAGACTGGACCACTTCACAGAGCAGGATGGCTGTGGACACTGACGGTGGCATCATCGGTAGACAGGTTTGGTTTCAAACAAGTTTTTATTTTTCATTAAATGCAAGAAAAAATGGCTTCTATTTCATCATGCTAACTCTGTAGAAAAGCTGTAGTTAATATTAGCTTGAATTCCCAAGTGATGATGTCATTGGTAGGCAGTGAACTGACCATAGCCCATGGATGAGACATAAAGTGAGTTGACAGAAATCGTGCCATCTTATAGTGATGACCAATTATACGAAGATGTTGGAGAGGTTGAAAATGAAGTGCTCCTTTAAGGGTGGTATGGAATCCATAGAGATACATTAGTTCTCATAATGTTTAGCCTTTAAGTGTAGGAATATCCTACCAAGTCCGGATTAAATGCAATATTTCTTTCAACTTGCCTTTTCAACTAAAGCTAAACCCGATCCTTTTTTCATAGCCTCCCTTTGCTCTGCACAGGGCAGTGAAACGTATACCCTTATTAAGGAGCCCTCTCAGATGAACGCTCCTCCTAAAAGCTGATCCAATCCTTCTGCTACTAGGGAGTGACTGGTGGGCAGGGGCGTCACAAGGGGTAGGAAAGTGGGACTGAGTTACTGGGGCCCAAGGTGGAGGGGCCCTAATAACTTTATCTATTGAAAAATAGCAGATATACAAGCTCACAGCGCGGCACCGAGTGCCGCGCTGCGAGCTTGTAGATCTGCTATTTTTGAAAAGTTGTGAAAATGTGTGAAAATCTATGAATATATGTATTTTTTAAGCGAACATTCCGAACTCAAATGTTGCTTCTGGGGGTCCCTGGAACTAAATATTTTGAGATCGGGGTCCGTGGCCAAATACATATCATCTTGGTTGTCCTTGACATAGGTTTCTATTTTCACGATTTTTCAAAAATAGCAGATATACAAGCTCGCAGTGAGCTTGTCTTGTATATCTGCTATTTTTCGATAGTTAACATTCATGGGGGGCCCGCAGTGAATCCTTGTACCCAGGGCCCAGAATTTGGTGTGACGCCCCTGCTAGTGGGACTGAAAAGAAGAAGAGAGATGTGAAACCTTTGATGTGCCGGGTTGCTCGTATAGACGGGCAGCTAGGTCACCGAGGTTGACGCGTTTGATGTGTGTGAGCTGGACTGAGAGCGAGAGGTCAAACAGACAAGCCAATAACAGACACCTGGAATGTTCCAGAGATGACACTTTATCACAGCATACAGTAAAGCCGCATATTCAATCAACCCAGCATGTTAAGAAAACCTCTATGAGACGATATGAGGGGGGTAAGGCGCTGCTTTCAGTGAGTATGATACTGTACAGCAGTGGTTCTCAACCTGTGGGTCGGGACAAATAATTATGGGGAGTCCCCAGATGATGAAATTAATGTGCAACATTACAACATTGCAACATTTTCTCACTCAACAGTGAACAAACCAACATAAAGTTTAAGTGTATAGACTATAGTATAGAGGGTATCTGCACATTTCTAAAGTGACAATTTAAGGACTTTTTATTAAACATTGTCTAAACTATCTACATGCACACAACGCCTCGCAACGTGAGGCGTTGTGAGCATGTAGATCTGCTATTTTCACAATAGAACCGTGTTATACAAAATGTAATGCTTCTGCTTCAACTCTTAGTGCTCGTCAGTGTGAGGGGTCCCCAGTTAAAATATGATTATTTTGGGGGTCGCGGCCTGAAAAGGTTGAGAACCACTGCTGTACAGTATGTTGATAGCCTTTTCAAACTAAACAAACGGACTAGAGGAGAGAGAAAGCTTGACCAAAAAATAACCGGGGCCAGCTTGTGTAAAGCATAATAAGTAGAACAAACTTCTTGAATTTCTGACCGTATGAACTTTATAAAGGAGAAGGCGCACTCATTCTAAAATACATAATGAATGCTAAGTATCTGGGACTCTAATACCCATTTCCTCAGCCCTAGATGGAAGCAACAATATTGACATGTTACTCCTCGTGAAAACAGGGGCAGTGGTACAAAAGTCAACCATCTCTCCTCCTGCTGTGTGTTCCAGAGAAATCTGAGAATTAATGAACTGATGACACTGAGATTCAATGACCTGAATCACAAAAGGTGGAATGTTAGAGGAAAAGGTTTTCTGTATGAGAGTTTAGTGCCTGTGTGTGTGTGTGTGTGTGTGTGTGTGTGTGTGTGTGTGTGTGTGCGTGCGTGCGTGCGTGCGTGCGTGCGTGCGTGCGTGCGTGCGACAGTGAAACCTAAAGACATTAAGCTCTATTGTCAAGCTGTTACGTTCTATCTAAAAGCTCCATCGCTCCATTCCCAACATATGGCACTGCAGCTTACACACAGATAACATAAATAAGACTGCACCCAGACCAGTGAAATAACTGGATGGGGGCGCACTACAAATCCCCAACCTATGAACCTATGAAGAGATTTTTCATGTTTTATTCTTTTGACTGATACAGTAATATTTTCATGTACAGTAACTGTATAGTATTTAAATATATTTTTGCCAATAAAACCATCAATCAATCGACCGATCCATCGAGTGTAACTGTTCCTGTCAGTGTGTAGGTTACATTTAGTAACAGTAGGTTCATATTTATATAGCCTGGATTCTTTGTTTATTTTTTATTATTATTATTATTTTGCCCTTGGCGGATTTCCTCACCCCGAAGAGTTGGGTGACCAATCACAGCCCAGTATTGGTCTGGCTAGGAGAGGCTAATATTTTTAGATGATCCCATCGGGGATATTAGTTTCTCTCTCAGCCACTGAAAAACAATAGACACACAATTTATTTGAAGTACAGTGGCCCTGTATCCTACCACATAATAAAGTTTGGCCTTCAAAGATCAAAGTTCAAGGTCAATAGGTCATGCACAAGTTCACAACACAAGGAGATAGAAAGATGAAAGCGTATTGTCATGTTGAATATTACATTGTTGCTGACACACTGACATATAACAGTGACATCAGCATACATTAAAGAAATCTATGCTGCAGCAGCACTGATGCAGGGTTAAAAGCTGTAATCTTCCTGTTATAGGCTAACCTGGATTAGCTCCTGCAGGAGTGCTGATATCTTTTACCACTGACCTAAACTGTCTGCTTGCTCAAGGGAGAAATAGAATTTTGAAGGGTCAAAATTCATTTCAAACCAGAAACAGGATCATGTCAAAGAACTTATTTTTTGATTTATTGATTTAATGTATATGAAAACACTGCTCTTGATTAGGCTATGCACTCAGATGTTAAGATGATATCCGTTGTGTATACTGTACATGGCGTTTACTGACGTTAAAGCTAAACAATATCAAATAAACCTTTATTGATCATTGGAGGGAAATTCAGGTGTCTATAGCCAACCAAGATATAAGCTACTGTATATAAGAATAAAGTATACAAAGTAAATTATGATACAATAAAATACTGTGCTGCTAGACCTAAATAAAAATATCTACCTATATAGATTGCATTGCACAGGATCGCTGAATGAGTGAATGTACAGTTTATCAATACTGTAACGTTTAGCGGACTGAGTGAGGCAGCTCGCTCCCTATACTGGGACGCGAACCCCGGTCCCTCACTCAGCAGACAAGGCAAGCAACCCGCAGTGCCAAGAAGGATAGCCCGCTTGGTGGAGTGAGTTACGGCCTTATCTCTTGCAGGGTGTTACAATACATATGAATGTGAAATTAATATAATGATGAATATACTATATACATCTATATTGTCTGTATACTAGTCTATCAACAGTGAGTAAGCTATACATGCGGATATAAGCAGATATTTTAACTGTCTCTCAACATTGAATATATGAATTAATACTGTATATTAATAGCTCGCAGCCTGTCTGGGCTGCTGGCCCAGACGTGACCCCGCAGGCCGTGTCCTAAAAGCATGTGAGGACCAGCTGGAGCCCCCCAGGGATGCTCATCCCTCTACGAGCAGTACACACGCATGACTGCACAGCCACGCACAGCTCCACGCACGGCTGACGACCCGACAGAGATAGGCCAGATTGCCGACAACAATGAGTCCACCTACAGTGACGAGGTCGCTTCACTGGCACTCTGCTGTCAGGAGAACAACCTGGCTCTCAATGTCAAAAAAGCCAAGGAGCTGATCACGGACTGCGGTGTCGTAGGCCGAGGAGAGAGCCCGCCACTATGGCGTTGCCGTGGAAAGAGTTCAAGTTACTCTCTGTGCACATCGACGAGGACCTCTGGATCCATTGTCTGAAGAAGTTCGGAGCAGACTCCGCTTCCTCAGGCTCTTCTACAACGGCTCCATCGAAGGTGTTCTGACAGGCTGCCTGGTATGGGAGCTGCATACGCCCACGAATGAGGAAAAAAAGTACAGCAGGTGGTATACAGACGGCCCAATGCATCATGGGAGGTTTCCCTCCATCGAGGAATTACAGTATGCAAAAGTGTTTAAACGCTCTGTTTCTGATCAGTTTCTATCCAGCTACCATCAGACAACCATTGAACAAGGCCTGCCACCAGCCCAGGCTGGAGCCTGGAATACTTCCCTTACGTTGGTCTAGTCTCTATGCTGGATTACCTTCCCGCATATCGTCGTTGTCGGGTGAAAACCTTGTATGTTCCAAAGCGTTCGTTCTGCATTTATCATTTTAAAAATGATTCAAACTAGTGAAAACAGGATCTACAAGCACACGTGTGCTTGTAAATCTGCTGTTTTCAGTACTTTTGTGCGACAGTCTTGTATGGTGAAGCAGGCTTTACTTTGCGAAAAAATGTACACATTTGAAACGAGGTTTCTGCCCGACAACGACGATATATAGATTACGTTCACACTTCCTTTTTTTCCTGGTGTGACATCATCTGAGGTGGATTTAACTATACATTTTTGTTACCTTTCCTGTTGTACAAACTGGTACACCAGCTGCTAACCTTTTTAACCCCACCTCATGCCGGCATGTTACAGTAATGTACACATACGGTATACAGTATATCTTAATGTTTATTTAACCTGTTTCTATTCCACGTTTCTTTTTCTTTTCTCTCTGCTCTGATTCTATACCTACCTCTAACTTCTCTCTTCTTATGGAATACTTCAAAGTGATGGGGTGTGCAAGAAAAGAAGAAGTTCACCCATTTGATTATGCAGTTAAAGTCTTTTCAATTAATTTGTTTGATAGAGGAAATGTCATATGTACATTATAAGGATAAAATGGATTTAGGAAACTGTATCTAATAGATCCTGTAGACACGCAAACACACACAAAGACCCCCTCCCACACTCAAAAACTCACACACACACACACACACACACACACACACACACACACACACACACACGCACACACGCACGCACGCGCGCGCACACACACGCACGCACGCACGCACGCACGCACGCACGCACGCACGCACGCCCCTGATGATGCCCCAATTATGCTCCACCACATGGAAGCTATTGAGTGTGAAATTGAAAACAGTGAAAGAGACACCATTATAATGTCACTGCACCGACCTCATAATGATGGGTACTCGGCACAAGATCCGACCACATGCAGACAGTCAGTCCCGACTGACACACCCTAATAACGGATTCGTGATTCAATTGTTAACAATACATTCAGAACGGGTACACAATTTGTGTTTCATTATTTTATGCTTTAACTATTGAAAAATAGCAGATATACAAGCTCACAGCGCGGCACCGAGTGCCGCGCTGCAAGCTTGTAGATCTGCTATTTTTGAAAAATCGTGAAAATTAGAATTTTGACCCGATTCTATAAGTGTCTTTTGAATCCTTCTAAGATTTTTGGAAAAAAACCTATGTTTCTATGTCAGCAATCTGGCAAGCCATTGTCAAAGAAAAGGTCCTTTTCACTTAAATGGAGCTCAGTTAGTCTGTTCTTGAGAGACTATATGTCAGTGGTTCTCAAACCTTTTCATGTGAAGGACCCCCAAAATGATATTTATTTGGCCACGGACCCCCATTTCAAAATATCTAGTTCCAGGGACCACCCAGAAGCAAAATTTTAGTTACAAACGTTCGCTTTGAAAATACATATATTCAAAGATTTGCACACATTTTCACGACTTTTTCAAAAATAGCAGATCTACAAGCTTGCAGCGCGGCACTCGGTGCCGCGCTGTGAGCTTGTATATCTGCTATTTTTCACTGGTTAAAGCATTCAATAATTCTAGGCCCTAAATGGGTTAACAATACATCTGGCGGTTTAACGCTGAGCTGATGGGCGCACTCTGCTAGTAGACTTTTTAACAAGCTGCAAAATGTAATTACAGATTTTGTCTTTGGCACTTATGTGCTCAAAAACAATGCTTGAGCGAAGAGGTAATCACTTAACAATGTTCAAAACACAGAGCTCAGGTGGCTAATTCATAAATAACAAAAACCAGCTGCCGTGGCGCTGCGACTGAGGTAGTAATTAACATATAATATCATAGCCTTGATATAAACAACGGCCCTGAAGTTACAAATTAGACAAATAATTACAGTCTAGATAGACTCGAGTGGAGAGGGAAGGCAGATTGTAAAGAAACTAGAATTTCGGCCGCCTTCGGCGGCCTCATCCTAGTGTTACACGCACAGCTGCTCCAAGCCATGTTGCCCACAAAAAGCACTGTTTCTTCATGTATTTTGAGTGTGTGTGTGTGTGTGTGTGTGTGTGTGTGTGTGTGTGTGTGTGTGTGTGTGTGTGTGTGTGTGTGTGTGTGTGTGTGTGTGTGTGTGCGTGTGTGTGTCATTAATTAACAGTATTTATTATTATTATTGGCTAAAAGTAAGCCTATACTGAAATTGATTTGATGACTGAAGCAATAAGAGTTATGTTTAATAATAAGCACTAATTACTTAAATGTGACTATCTCTTTATAAAAGAGAGAGAGAGAACACTATGACTTACACCTTTCAACAAAGAAAACACTCAAATACATGACACTGCAATAGCGATTTGCATATAAAAGAGGACATTAATGTGTATTTGCAGACAGAAACATTCCCACTCTTTAATGAGACCTCTATTCACACCTTTCAACAAATAAAACAATGAAATAGCGATTTGCATATAAAAAAGGACATGGGCCACACAGTTGATGTATCACGTTGGAGCGAATTATTAGATTTTATTATTGGGAAATGTACCTTATGTCACAATAATCTGACTCCAGTCTGTTCCTTTCAAATATTTAAGGGCAAAAAATACCTCATGACAATGTTGCTGCTATTGAATTGGCTTGTAAAACCTCTGTCAGGGACTTAAAATGTTACATTATACATTTCTGTTGCTTAGTGTACTTTGTGAAACTATCAGAGGAGACTATTAATGACCTTTAACGGGCTTCACCTGTGGACATTCATTAATCCAGCGTGTGGACAATTAAGTGAACGGACTTTTTCTTTTCAGCAACAGAGAAACTGGAGCTGATTTTCCTTTTAAACTGGCTAAAATAAAGGGACTAATGGCCTTTTCTGTCGCTTGCAAAAGCTTTTGCAATTTTGCAATTCTGTTGCTTCTGTTAAATTAAAGTGAAAGTAAACTCCTTGCATGGGCCGTCTGGACTGGAGGCAGGAAAGCATGGTGACACGATGCTTTTTTTTTCTTTTTCTTCTTCTTTGAGACGACATTGACACAGGATTATGGAATATATCCTTACATTGCAAAGGTAGGCTAATCAGCACCATCTGTATACTGTTGGCTGCCACTAAAGTAGGCTGGCTGCTACTTGCTAATTTTTAGTACAAGTTGCAGTCCTGCTCTGGTGGTCCCAGAGCATCATGCATGCTGAGCAGTGCTGAGAATTTATGTCAGTGGCCGCTGGTTACTGATGCGGCGGCCAATTGACCGCCCATGAAAATACACACACACTCACGGCTCAGATGAGCGGGCGCACATAAATACACAGACACACTTCACGAAACAGAGAGCCACTGCACGGCGCGGCCGATCCAAGGCTTTCAAGACGCAGAAGTATGGTCGCTTGATGGTATTTTTGAGAGAGTCATCGATCCAAACATGCACGTTCCTCGTAAATGTCTGTGCCGCGTGCGCGGCGCGGTACATTTGGAGTGTAGCGGGATCCTAGCCAGTGGCGTCAGTTCAGAAAAAGCTAAGGTATGGCAACATGACTGGTGCGCGCGTGCAAGACACCAGTCATGTTGACATACCGTACCAACAGGCATGATACATTCATTTTAAGAAGAAGTAGCTCCAGTCATGTTGCCATACCTTACCAACAGGCATGATACATTTATTATTTATATTTAGAACTAACTTTTATCTTCCCCCCTGGACCCCCTGGACCCAGAGACATTCATGGATTTATATTTCGAACTAACTTTTATCTTCCCCCCTGGACCCCCTGGACCCAGGGTATGGTATATAGCTGCATACCCCTGCCATACCCAAGTGACGCCCCTGATCCTAGCGATTAGCGAATCGGCATAGAGGTGGGCGGTATTTTTCCGTACGTTCTCCCTACCGTTGAGTTGAAGTTGAGTTGGAGTGGAGGCAGAGTGGGCGTGACTGGCCTTGGAAGTGGGATGCGGCTTTTGCTAAATTGTATAATAAAGATGGCTGCCACGAAGCCTGGAACGCGATTTAGAAGCAGAGAGAGAGAGAGAGAGAGAGAGAGAGAGAGAGAGAGAGAGAGAGAGAGAGAGAGAGAGAGAGACAGAGACAGAGAGAGAGAGAGAGAGAGAGAGATCAATAAAGAGGAAGGATGAAGTCATCTCCCTGACTATTCAGCACACTTCCTTTGTGTGACCACCATGGTACAAAGAATCCTATGACACACAGTATACTCCCATATTGTATGGTTGGTAGGAACTAAACCTGCAGTATGTAGGCCTACTGTACATTAGTCTGATGAGTCATACAACAGTGTTATATTTCAGACTCTCTTTGGCACTACTTGGAACTCCTCTCTCTACTCTTGCCTATAGGTCAGGGGTTTTCAAAGTGGGTGACGGGGCACCCTGGGGTGCCGTGACAGCAGTCCAGGGGTGCCGCGAGATCATTTGATAATATTTGGAATTTATTTTGACACTTGAAAAAATATTATTTAGTATCATTTTAAACTTGAAGTACAAAGTTATTTTCAGTCAGTTCTAACCAAAATGGCTATTATCTCAACATTTTCCTCGCAACATAATCACTAAAATATCGTCACTGTGAGGCAGAAACCTTGTATCTCCAAGTTTCAAATGTGTATGTCTTTTGCTCTGCTTCATCATACAAGACTGTCGCACAACACTAGTGAAAACAGCCAATCTACAAGCACACAACGCCTCGCAACGCGAGTACATTTTATAGATGATAAATACAAAACGAACGGTTTTGGACATACAAGGTTTCCACCCGACACCGACGATATGCTATGGGGTGCCTCGGATTAAAAAAAATATGTATGGGGTGCCCTGAGACAAAAAAAGTTTGTGAACCCCTGCTATAGGTGACTGTGTGTCACAGGAGCCAGCAGGGGACATGTCGGAGCTCAAGGGGTCAGAGCGGGGCCCCCGCGCTCACATAAAGACCCAGGAGAGCCACAACTTCCTCTGCCTTTTTAACTGTACAGCTCCCTCCTTCCCCTCATTAGTCACAGAGCCACACCGCTGACAGCGGACCCGCTGCGTCGCTCACGCAACTGTCAACCGCCTTACCCTGCTGCCCGTACTCCTCCATACCCCCAAGTGTCCGGTGTGCCCAGGGACGTGCTGGGCCCCTGATTCAGCCCGGGAAAAAGAGTTGGAGAGGCC
This sequence comes from Nannobrachium achirus, assembly GCF_963921795.1. NCBI lineage: Eukaryota > Metazoa > Chordata > Actinopteri > Myctophiformes > Myctophidae > Nannobrachium > Nannobrachium achirus. The sequence continues at coordinate 14,665,184 of NC_137820.1, read as the reverse complement.
CTCATTGTGCGCTATAGAGAGAGATCTCTCTCTATAGCACTGCTGCTACTCAAAGATTTGCCATTTCAGATCATGACAAGTGACAAGCCAGTGGGCCAATTACTGTACATGAGTTATATTTCGTTGTTGTCGTTTGGAAACCTGGTATGTCCAAAACCGTTTGTTTTGTATTTATCATTTTAAAAATGATTTAAACTAGTGAAAACAGCCGATCTACAAGCACACAACGCCTCGCGGTGCGAGGCGTTGTGTGCTTATAGATCTGCTGTTTTCACTACTTTTGTGCAACGGCCTTGTATGATGAAGCAGGGCTTTGCTTTGCGAAAAAAAATACAAATTTGAAACTTGGAGATGCAAGGGTTCTGCCCGACAGTGATGATTTACTTTGTTAGCCGCCCAGCCCCCAAAATGGAACGAAGACGACATTTTATTTTAATTTTTTCCTAATGGCCGGCCTGGACCGGCCGGGAATGAACCGGCCGTTCGGGAGTTGTCCTGCTTTTCCCAATGGCCAGCACGTCCCTGGGTGTGCCTCTCTACTGCACTGTATATCCTAGGTTCACATCCGCGCGTCTCGGAGCCACCGTATAGCCAGGGGTCCCATCCTTTTGTACGTGACCTGCAGTTCATACTGTCATCGAAGTTAGTTGATGCCAAGGCCATTAGGCCAAGGGTCCCGAAGGTGCTACATTCTACAATACATCTCACCGTGTGCACCTTTTAAATCTGAGGCACAAAAGCTACCAAAAAGGAATCAGACTTTAGTGCCCTGCACTCTCAGTTGGGGTGGGAATCTTCAGGGGTCTTCAACAGGGGGTCCGGGACCCCTAGGGGGTCCTTAGAGTTACTACATCTTTGTGTGATAGGATAATTCTTTTAAATTAACAACTTTTCGGCAAATAGGTTTGGTGTAGAGGTAAAACAAAAGAGCAGACCATGTACATATGAAAGGTCAAGTTTACAAAATATTCACGATTGAAGTGGTTAAATGTCTGAAAATATAATTAACATGAATCCAACATGACAGTGCTGTCAAAAGAGTTTATGAATCTATCTATGAAATCGATGAAAATCTGCACCACACATTTATACAATATGTAGTGGGGGTCCCTGCTTCATCTCTCTCTCTCTCAGCTAAGGGGTCTTTGGCCTGAAAACATTGAAGACCCCTGCAGTAAACCATATGACATATGTCATCATAACAGACAAACATTTTAATCCATTATATCACATAATCAACTGGCATAAACTGTAGGACACTAGGCCCAGGGCTGAACAAAAAACAGAAGCTTTTAAACCCACGAGGCGAAAAGCAGAAGTGATATACTGATCTGTCATCCGTTCCAAACCTTCTCTTTATTCCATCTGTCTGGCTTTGTACCCCCGAGCAGCTCCACGGGGACGGTGGGGGTGGACACTGGGGGTGATGTGGCTCGTAATGTATATTTAACGTCTGCTCTCCGCTGTCATCGAGTAGTTAGGGGAACGTCTTCGCTGCCATTCCTCAGGACACACTGTTGGTTTGATGACAGTGGTGTTGCTGCTGTTACGCTCCGCTGGGGCCCGGCCCGCGGGGTCCCGGCAGGTGTGTCGCACCAAATTCTGGGCCCTGGGTACAAGGATTCGCTTCAGTTATTTTGTGCTTTAACTATTTATTGAAAAAATAGCAGATCTACAAGCTCACACTGCGAGCTTGTAGTTCTGCTATTTTTGAAAACCGTGAAAATTCGTGCAAGTCTTTGAATATTTCAAACACTTCTAAGGTTTTTTTTGAAAAAACTATGTTTCTATGTCAGTGGTGTTCAATCTTTTTCATGTGAAGTGAAAAAATTATATGTAGTTGGCCATGGACACACATCTCAAAATATTTAGTTCCAGGGACCCCCCCCCCCCCCCCCCCAGAAGCAAAATTTGAGTTACAAATGTTCGCTTAAGAAACACATATATTCAAAGATTTGCACACATTTTCACGACTTTTCAAAAATAGCAGATCTACAAGCTCGCAGCGCGGCACTCGGTGCCGCGCTGTGAGCTTGTATATCTGCTATTTTCCAGTAGCTAAAGTATAATATAATTAAGACCCCTCCACCTTGGGCCCTTGTAACTCAGTCCCACTCTTCCCCCCCTTGTGACGCCCCTGCTCAGGACACACTGTTGGTTTGATGACAGTGGTGTTGCTGCTGTACGCTCCGCTGGGGCCCCGCGGGGTCCCGTCTCTGACACGGCTTTTCATCCCTCTCTCCGTCCCTCCAACCCCCACATGCCCGCCTCCTGGGGTTTCTGTCTTCTTGGCGCCCCCTTTGTCACAGCTTGTCCTGTCATTACTCACACGGGTCCCTCTGATGACAGGGGAACGGAAGATAGGGACTCGTGTGCGGTGCACGAGCGCGCGCCTTCATGGTGGCAACCGTGCGCGTGCCACATCAGGGGCGTCAATTGGGTATGGCAGGGGTATGCAGCTGCCATACCCTGGCCTGCAGGGTCCAGGGGGGAGAATACAAGTTACTTTAAAATATAAATCCATGAATGTCTCTTTGTCTATCTGTGCTGGTTATGTTGTTAAATTACATTAAAATAACTACAAATGCAAAATTTTACAAGGTATTACAATTATATTCTCCACACTTTTATTCTCCCCATCTTGACAGAATAGTATATTCCGCAGGTCAGCTGCAATGCATTATTGTTAATTGTGGCACGTTTACAATATTATGCCAAGTTTAGACGCACTTGAACAACTGTTCCAGACTGCCATATCTAGCCCAAGAAACCATAGAAAATGTTGGGTAAAAAAATAGAATGTAGGCCTACTTCTTAAAAAAAATGTATCATGCCTGTTGCTAAGGTATGGCAACATGACTGGTGTCTTGCACGCGCGCGAAGCCACCAGTCATGTTGCCATACCTTACCTTTTTCTGAACTGACGCCACTGTGCCACATCCGTATTCGTGTGCGTGATGTTGCCTGTGAGTATACAGTAGGCCTACGTGTTTGTCTGCATTCGTGTCTTCACACGTGCACGGACTGGTCTGTGCACGCTGTGTCTTATTATAGCCCCGATCAGAAGGTCTATGTAGCAGCAGCAGCAGTGGGGAACCAATCACATTAAAATAATTGGGTTAACACTTCAAGTTAGGACAGCTGGGCTCGGAACACCGTGTGTCCAATTGGAGTGGGCCAGTTCTTACTTGACTCTGCACTTCCTTGGGTCCTCAACGCCGGCCAAGTGTGAAGTAATTTGGAATGTTTCTCTGAGATATGTGGAAGGACAGACAGACAGACAGACAGACAGACAGACAGACAGACAGACAGACAGACAGACAGACAAACACTGTAGGCTAATAAGCAAGAAAGAGGGAGAGAGAAAAGCCCCATTTCCACTGTAGGGCCGAACCAGAACTTTCCAGAACCAAGAACTTTCAAGAACCTGTGAAGTTCTGCTTTTGTTTCCATATATAACCAGAACTAACCGGGGTCCAAGCAGCAGTGCTGCTGGCCCCGCCCATAGGTTCCCAGAACTCAAGTTTAGTTCTACTTCAGGAGCAGGACCTAAAAAAGGTTCCAGGAACCTTGACTGAAACCAGGCTGTGTACAATGGAAACAAAACCAGAAAAAATAAAAAAATAAAAAAAATAGGTTCAGGTTCCTGAAAGTTCTGGTTCCACCTTGCAGTGGAAAGGGGGCTATAGAGAGAGAGCAGATCTGAACGTATCAAGATCAAGAAACACAGAAGGACTTTGAGAAAACGTGACAGTAGTAGGCTACAATAATGAAAAACTATGAAGAATGCTGATGGAATTGGATCAAAACAAAACGCAATACACAGATCTCCGTTCACACAGCAATTGCTAGGGCCGCAATCAGACATACGCGTGTGACATCTTCTCCGTATCGCCTGAGAATGAGGGCCGGAGGGGAGGTCCAATTCATTGTCAATGAAGGTCACGTGGTTCTTTGTCGTTGCCGTGTCTCTTGTTCAACAGAAGGCTGTCTTTTGGCCAAGAGACACGGCAACGACAAAAAAACACGTGACCTTCATTGACAATTAATTGGATCCCCCCCTCATTCTCAGACGATACGGACACGATAGCTGTCGCAACTGTCTGTAGCGCGCCTAAGAATGACCTTAAGCCACAAGAATCATTTGTAGACCTATATGTTTTCACAAGTTTGGTATTATGTTGTGCTCCAAAACAAGGATGGCATAGTGATGTAAGGGATGCTGCAGAAGCTTACACTTCTCCTGAGCAACCACTAGATGGCAATGTTCCATCTGCGATGAACGTTAGGCCAAAAAGGGAATTATGCAGGTTTTCACTCCAGGCTGCTCAATTCAAAGTGAGCCAACCACACAGACTTGGTAACTCAGACTTTGGTTGTAAATTAAATACACTACACACTAGGAGACACCAGCAGGAATGGAAACCTGCAAACAACTTATGTAACACGTAGTTGTGCATCTTGCATTAGCAGACAAAATGTGCAAATCAAGCAGTGGCGTCAGTTCAGCAAAAGCTAGGGTATGGCAAAGATGGGATTCCTCATGGAAAAGAGGCATTACATTTTGTATAACATGGTTCTATTGTGAAAATAGACGATCTACATGCTCACAACGCCTCGCGCTGCGAGGCGTTGTGAGCATGTAGATCGGCTATCTTCAAAAAACGAGTTTTGACAGTTTTTTTTACACTGGTTTCTACGGTTTCTTGGGCTAGATATGGCAGCCTGGAATGGTTGTTCAAGTGCAGCTAAACTTGGCATGTTAGTAAATGTGCTACAATTAACAATAATGCATTGCACCTGTGCAGCTGACCTGCGGAACCTGGGAATATACCGTTTTGTCAAGATGGGGAGAATACAAGTGTGGAGAATACCTATTATAATACCTTGTTAAAGTGACCATTTTGTACAATTTGGCATTTGTAGTTATTTTACTGTAATTTAACAACATAATAACCAGCACAGATAGACAAAGAGACATTTGTGGATTTATATTTAAAAGTAACTTTTATTTCCCCCCCTGGACCCAGGGTATGGCAGCTGCATACCCCTGCCATACCCAATGGACGCCCCTGAAATCAAGTTACAGTACTGTAATGTGCTGCGTCTACCTCAGTGCATCTTATGGACAACCTTGAGGACATAATGTGGCTAAAGACTGAGAGAGAGAAGGCCATAGCTTATGCAAATGACAGTACGGTAAGTAATCACAATTCAGGGCTGAAGTGTTTAAGAGCCCAGTGAACTGGAATAAGAAAGATGTGAAGAAAATGACTTCGGTTTGTCATCTCTATGGCAAATTAGACAAAGAGTGAATAAATGGATTGTGAAAGGGAGAGAGAGAGAGAGAGAGAGAGAGAGAGAGAGAGAGAGAGAGAGAGAGAGAGAGAGAGAGAGAGAAAGAGAAAGAGAGAGTGCATGTGCGTGTGTGTGTGTGCGTGTGCGTGTGCGTGTGCGTGTGCGTGTGTGCGCGCGTGTGCGTGCGTGTGTGTGTGTGTGTGTGCGAGCGCACACGTGTACATAAGTGGCTTTAAGTATGTCTGTCTAGACGTGTTTTATGTATGTGGGCATGTCATGTGTAATGATGCGTGCACACAAACGTAATCAGAGAGGGTGGCGTGGGGATATCAGGACACAATAAATGCCTCAAATTGTCTTTCCTTCTTAAGTGGACTGGGTCCTATACCAACCTACCGTGTTGTCATGGTGATGACATGTCCCTTCACAACCTTTTTGGATCTGCTCCTCTTTAATAAAGCTGACATGCAGAGCAGAAATAGCATGGACATAGCCAGGGACGTGCATAGAATGTTAGAGAGAGAGAGGCAGGGGCTGACATTTCTAAAAGGGCCTTTTGCTGAAAATATTGAAAATAACAGACCTCGGCTATTTTCGGTGCGTGATACCACACTGAACTAAGCATAATCAAGTCAATGCTGGTGGGGTAACGGCATGGATTTCTACACAGAGAGGGAAATTCTTAACATAAGATGCTGCATTCAAGTTCAGGAGAGTTTGGACAATTGAATGCTGCCTTCCGGTATGGCATGGAACTTGCATTTCTGTCACCATAGTAAAAACTGCATTTCTGGTCTGGAAAGAGCACGTTTTACAGACGTATAAAAGGGCAGGGGCTCAAGCCCCCTTTAATGTCTATGTGTGCACGTGCCTGGACATATGGGGCGAGCATAGAACTCATAACAACCTCCTCTTCACAAACAATGTAGACAGCCAGGTTAAATTATGGCAGAAGAAAACTGCACCAACCTCGATTTCACACGAGCAGCTTAAGTCATTTAGATGGACTCAGACGTTCCACAGGCACTGAGGAAATAAAACCCAAATCTGTGTGAAATGTGTTGGATGGCAGTCATGTTTTAGATCCTACAAACCACTGATTGTGAAAAACAAACTATAAAGAATATGGTATTATTCACCGCCTCTGCTGAGCTGTTATTCAGCTTTTATACATTAAAGGATTTAAGACGTAGTCCTATAGCCCGCAAACAACTGACAAGCGAATGAGTCAACTTCCAATGATGAACATTCGTCTTTATTTTAAAACTAGATCTTACCCGTTCGAAGATATGTGCTCCAAAATATGTGCAGAGTGTGGGTTGTGGGGAAAGTTACTGTAACTGGTGCGTGCGTGAGAATATGTGGGAGCATATGTGGGAGCATCATAATGTAAGGCATAATGTATGCGCTCGCTCCACATAGTTTTTTCATACCCGTTGGAAGATGAGAGAGAGAGAGAGAGAGAGAGAGAGAGAGAGAGAGAGAGAGAGAGAGAGAGAGAGAGAGAGAGCACATTCCTAACTGTGAGAGAGAGAGGGGTGTGTGTGTGGGGCTACAGATCCCATGGCCTGGAGGAACGGACCGTAACCCTGACAACAGGCTAAGAAAACGCTAATAAACAGCTTTAATTTAGGAGAAATGAAATTCGGGCTCCGTCACCGTTGGTATAATGCTAATGGCCAATACCATGTGAACTTTGGGATCAGTTGCTGAAGCGAGTGAATAGATAAACGTAGATAAGCGTGAGCGTTAGAGCGTTAGAGCGTGAGTGAGTGAGTTTCTAAAATTATTATGTAGGATTGATGCAGGTTGTCCTGAAGGACTCGGAGTTCCTCGCCACTGTGCAGAATACACGTAGGAATTTGGAACGTACTGCCCTGCTGTTTCAGGGTGTTGCATGGGTATAATGGACCTTAAATCATCATGAATAATTATGAATGCGGTTGAGATGAAGACATTCATTGTCTTGCTTTTGCAATGTGCAGCTGAAAGGCAGACTTGAGTTGCACATGTGCTTTTCAAATGTTGTATTCGTGCTGTTGTGGTTGTTGGTGGTCGCAGGCCTGTAATCACAAATTCAGTAACAATCACTCAATACTAACACATTATCAAACATGTTTTGTCACCTTGTCAAACAGTATGACTTCCGTGACTTCCACATTTGTCAGTGAAGTGAATGAATGAATGAAGAGAGCAAGCAGTTGGCTGAATTGGAAAAGGAGTCATTTTATACATGTTGAGTTTGCTATTTTTGTCATTTTGTGAAGAGTTATGTTTTGTAAGGTTTTAAAAAAGTATATATAGACTACTGTATATGCGAGAAAGACTCAAAGGGTGATCCCTGTTATTTGAACAGGTAATCTTATTCAGAGTGTTGATTTTGATATGTTAATTCTTCCCTGTTTTTAAACTATTTGGCTTGCTTGTGTCTGCTTCAGTTGTTATACAGCATGTGTGTATATCCAGGGAAGGGGCCAGGGTACCCTGTAGTTCTGTGGGCCATGAAATTATAGTCTCCTAGAAAAGTGAATTAAATGAATGGATTCAGAATTGACTCTCTTGGACATTCTGAAAGAATCAAGTTTAAAGACTCGATCTTTCAAACACTAGTGAGAGAGAGCCTGGTATCCAATAAGTGAAAAGCTGGGAAATCACCTTTCTACGAATTACAGTGAACTAGACAGTGAACAAAAATATCCTGCAAAAACTCCTATTTGCACTCAATTATGCTTCAGCTACAGATCAAGCAATCTGCCCAACGTAGCATGAACCACTTAAGTTCGCAACACGATGCATTTGTGACTTTGTAGATCGGCTATGTTCGACGCTTCACCCAGAATAGGGATGTTAGAGTTCAAGTTGTTAAGACTCACTGCCTACAAATACTTTGTGGTCAGTTAGGGTGACAGTGGACAGTGCTGAAGATTGTCTTAATGCAGAAATGTTGAAATAGACATGTCCCTTCAGGTGATTCAGAATTTAATCATAGAATGAATTATTATGAACAATAGAAATAAGTAGATGTGTGTGATTCAGGGGACCACTTACATAATAAAAGTTTTACACTTTGACATTAATGCTCAATTCATCACTTTGCTAGTATGATGCCTACAATTTACACTTTACAATTTAGGCATTTGGCAGATGCTCTTAATCCAGAGCGATTTACAATAAGCAAAGGTAATACATCAATACATCAAATCAATACAAGGTTACATCAACACGAATACATAGAATGCATAGAAGTATAGGTAGACCACGGTCCACGCACCTATTCAGTAAAACATTTTCTAAAAAACAAACAAGAAGATATATAAAAAATGCTATCTAAATTACATGTATGGTCATTGCGGATAGGCAAGTGCTAGGGTAAGTGCTATGGGCCAAGGTGGAGTCTGAAGAGGTGAGTCTTCAGACAAGTAGATTAGCCTACATCTTGCCATCCACTACAAAAGTCACATGGTCAGTCAGTAAACGTCTCTGCACATCTAAAGTAGCCTATTAGCAGATGGCCTTTTCATTATCCTGCTCTTCACCATTAGATGTCATGCAGTTAGTTTCGCATTACATGTAATACTTTCTCATGGCCGCATTTGTCTGGTATAAATAAAGCGCTACCCTACTCCCCCTCACTCAAGCACCCTGCCTTTCCAAGGGGCTGATAGAAGTTATCAGCGTGTGCGAGCTGGATCTTCTCTTTGCCAAGTAATCGATTAGTTGGGGAAGGATGAGCACATGGCCAACGTCAAGCCTTTGAACGCTCAGCTGATCTTATTTAGATTGGTCGACTTTGAAAGAAAGAGATAGGGAGAAAGGAGAGGAGAGCGAGGTGAGAAACAACGAGGTATAAAAGATAGGTGTGTTACAGACAGGCTTGACTGGCTTATCTATTGCCTCAGGTCACAGCCAACACTTTCTGCTGGCTGCACCCCCCCCCCCCCTCCACACACACACACACACACACACACACAGTCACAGTCACAGTCAGGGGCGTCACAAGAGGGGGGGAAAGTGGGATTGAGTTACTAGGGCCCAAGGTGGAGGAGCCTTAATTATTTTATACTTACAGTAACTATTGAAAAATAGCAGATATACAAGCTCACAGCGCGGCCGTGCTGCGAGCTTGTAGATCTGCTATTTTTGAAAAGTTGTGAGAATGTGTGCAAATCTTTGAATACATGTACTTTTTAAGCGAACATTTGTAACTTTGCTTCTGGGGGGTCCCTGGAACGAAATACTTTGAGATGGGGGTCCGTGGCCAAATACAAATCCTTTTGGAGGTCCTTCACATGAAAATGTTTGAGCACCACTGACATAGAAACACGTTTTCCAAAAACCTTAGAAGTATTTGAAATATTCAGACTCCACACAAATTTTCAAGATTTTTCAAAAATAGCAGATCTACAAGCTCGCAGCGTGGCACTCCGTGCCGCGCTGTGGGCTTGTATATCTGCTATTTTTCAATAGTTAAAGCACAAAATGTGAGTGAATCCTTGTACCCAGGGCCCAGCATTTGGTGTGACACCCCTGGCCACATTCACAGTCACACACACGCACAAACACACGCACACACACGGACAAACACACGCACACACACGTCACGCACATAGACACACACTTGGGGACATGCGATACTTTCGTAATGAGAACTTCGCCGGATGATTAATGATCGTACATATCAGAGATGATTTTGCCCCTGACGAATACATTTACTGGAGTAATTGGCTGTCATCGACGCGCTCCTGTTCAGGTGGCGTTCAGCCTTGCCCCACATGAGTGACACTGATCTATCTGCCGTGGCACTGCAGAGAAAGGGAGTGAATTAATACATAACAAAGTGTAATTGTTTGTGTTGTCCCGCGTACGTGTTTGACACACCTGTAGTCATTCTCGCCGCGCTTGTCTCCATTTCCATTGTTGCCCCGCAGGCACAAGTGCACTCGCCACATGTACCCGCAGCACCGCATGCACATGAGCAAGTGCATGGACACAAAAGCACACACGCAATCAGAAGCTTCCCAAACATTAACGCATTCAATAGATTATCAAAACATTACATTGGGTGAGTGGTTTCATTTGTGTAAGACAGTGGCTGAGTGTCTGTGTGCCAGGTGCACTTGAGATCTGGTTTTGCATATCAGAGAGGCGCTATTATGAGGGATCATAGAATAGTGAATGTAATGAATGACTGAATGGACAGATGTGCTCCATGCACACAGGGCCGTATGTATCCCTGGCTTCCCAGGTGGGAGGGGGGACTTTTCTTTTACCCTCCTCTTTCTTTCCTCCTTTTTTCCCCGTGGAATCTACTTCGAATGACATACACATCATGTAATATACTAGAGGTTCGCGGCCTTCGGCCGCTCACATCTAGAGTCCACGCCCGCTTCTTTACTAAAAAACTTTCCGCCGGACGCACTGGAGAGAAGTGACTGTTATGCCTCTGCTATTTCTCTCATTCTCTGCAGTCACTGTGAGTGGAGGCAGCAGCAGCAGTGCACATGCACTCGCTTGCCCGCCCCCCCTCCCCTGTTGCCTCCTCTCTCTCGTGCTTAGCGAATGAGCGGACGGCATAGGGTTATGGGCGGTATTCCTTACCGTCCTGACGACTACCTATACGACTACCTATGCGACTACCTATGAGTTGGAGTGGATGTAAAGGGGGCGTGATTCTTTTGGAAGTGGGATGCGGCAATAAGCCCATTGTAAATATAAGATGAATGTGTGTGCACTGGAATTGACTCGATTCAATCTGTGATAAAAGGCTCAACTTAAGAAGATCCCCAAGGAAATTGTAATAAATCAAATAATGTGCTAACAGATAGACAGTCAAACAGCTGTCTATAAAGTATGTTATTTTTATGCTTGTTTTGCTATCGTCGCTGGTGGAAAGCTTGTTATTATTTTTTCACACACTCTTGTTAATAGTTTTTATTACACGGCTTGGTTGAATGCTTGATTCTGATTGGTCAATCTCTGAAATGAGCGGTCTGTTATATCTGGATAACCGACCGCTCCGCTGTAGAACAGACCGATGCCTAATCAAAGGCCCAGAACACCTGCTACTGCGTGAATTTTGTGCCGCCGCCGCCGCCCGTATTCCAACATGTCGGCCATGTAAACAAACACACGGCGTCATTTACAACTAAACGTTGCTCTCAAGAATGTTTTTTCAAAAAATATTTGAAGCGAGAAATAGATGATGCAGTATCAGAAAATGGATTCTATTTGATCAGCACTTGCTTGTTTTCCAAGGCGGCGTGTTGTGCTGGGGGGACGCCCAGCGCAACACTTTATTAATTTATTTATTAAGTAGCCGTGTAATAAGCGGTCATTATTGAGTGAAAAAATCCCTTTCAGGCTGATATGGCACCGACGCGGAGCCTGTCGGGAGTTTTATCACTCGATAATGACCGCTGCTGAGCAAGACATTATCCCTTACTCATTGGTTAAATATTTATAAAACCCACGGACCAACTTAACCACTTTCGACCTGGGTTCCTTATCCCATTATAGGGCCTAGAATTATTGAACGATTTAACCCGTGAAAAATAGCAGATATACAAGCTCACAGCGCGGCACCGAGTGCCGCGCTGCGAGCTTGGAGATCTGCTATTTTTGAAAAAGTCGTGAAAATGTGTGCAAATCTTTGAATATATGTATTTTCAAAGCGAACGTTTGTAACTCAAATTTTGCTTCTGGATGGTCCCTGGAACTAAATATTTTGAGATGGGGGTTCATGGCCAAATACATATCATTTTGGGGGTTCTTCACATGAAAAAGTTTGAGAACCACTGACATAGTAGTCTCTCAAGAACAGACTAACTGAGCTCCAGTTAAAGAGGTGGTGCCATAATTCCCCCCCCCCTCTAAAACATGATTATCAGGTATTATGATTATACTAGGAGGAAGATTCTTTCCAAAAAAGTATACAGAAAGAGTTAAAATTGGGTTTTTATGTGGCCACACCCCCAGTTCATTAAGTATGCATGGATGTCATGGTGGGTGGTGACCCAGCTAATTTAGCCACACCCCACAGTGTTGGGTGAATGGTAATTAGGGGAGGAGTTGATTCTGTGATGTCATCGTATCTGTGTTTTTTAACTGACACTTTTGACCACAAGGTGGCAGCCTCCAAGAGAAAACAAACAAATACCAAGAGAATACATAACTGCTCATAACAACCACACCAGGGGGTCTAATGAAGTACTGTCAACCTCCTAGACACATGAAAACCAGAAAAAGTACAAAACTATGGCACCACCTCTTTAACTCATTGCATGCCAGGCCCGATAGTCCCGAGATTATTTCAATGTCTTTCCCTGCCAGGCCCGATAGTCCCGAGAATTTCCGCCATTTTGAAAAAAAAAAACTTTTTTTTTTCAAAAAATCTTTTTTTTCAAAAAAAAATTTGGACCCCAAAAAATGTAGTAGGCATGATAGAAATCGCGAAATTGCATGTTTAACCCCCATAGCAACCCCATCTATCAAACATGGCAGCCATCTTTGTTTACATTTTAGGAAAACATAATGGCTTGTATCTCATGAATGCCTGAACGGATTTCCATTCGGATTTTTTTGTTTGAAAGCTGTGAGCAATGTGGACACACGTGGTGCATTATCTAGGCATGGGTGTGCATGATCCGTGCACTATGAATTACATGGAAGTCTATGGAGACCAGTGGCACCATAGAGTACGAAGGTATTGTTAAATGGCGGGGAATGTGTTAAGTGAAAAGGACCTTTTCTTTGACAATGGCTAGCCAGATTGCTGACATAGAAACATAGGTTTTTCAAAAAACCTTAGAAGGATTCAAAAGACATTTATAGAATCGGTTCAAAATTCTAATTTTCACGATTTTTCAAAAATAGCAGATCTACAAGCTCGCAGCGCGGCACTCGGTGCCGCGCTGCGAGCTTGTAGATCTGCTATTTTTGAAAAAGTCATGAAAATGTGTGCAAATCTTTGAATATACTGTATGTATTTTCAAAGCGAACATTTGTAACTCAAATTTTGTTTCTGGGTGGTCCCTGGAACTAAATATTTTGAGATGGGGGTCCATGGCCAAATACATATCATTTTGGGGGTTCTTCACATGAAAAGGTTTGAGAACCACTGACATAGTAGTCTCTCAAGAACAGACTAACTGAGCTCCAGTTAAGTGAAAAGGACCTTTTCTTTGACGATGGCTGGCCAGATTGCTGACATAGAAACATAGGTTTTTCAAAAAACCTTAGAGGGATTCAAAAGACACTTATAGAATCGGGTCAAAATTCTAATTTTCACGATTTTTCAAAAATAGCAGGTCTACAAGCTCGCAGCACGGCACTCGGTCTATTTAGCAAAGACATTAAATCTGTGTGAAAGGTGTGGATAGTGCAGGTTTTTAAGGGAAACATGTATTATTATGGATATAAATAAGTAAACACTGTGATTATCTGCCAAATACATGGTCATTGTATATTGACAAACCTGCACCTTGACATGAACACAGAGATTACACACATTTATCGATAGACCAGTGCAGCTATATGGAAAGGAAAAGTAATTAAACCCCTCCCTTTAATTTTTCTTCTTAAAAATTAGGTAATATCGATACAATTGATTCTTTGAACTGCCGATTCGATACGATACAAAATAAAACGATACGATTCGATTTTAGCTGTTGTCATTTCGATATACTTAGATTTTTTTTAAGTTAAAAACTATATTTCGGTACAGTTACTATATCGTTACACCCCTAGTGCACATGTACGCACACTCACAGACATCCATATGGGTGGGGAGTGCGGGTCCTCACTAATGGAGCTGACTATGGAGGAGAGACACTGATGGATCCAGATCTTTCTCCCTCTCCCCAGACTCCATCCATATTCAGACGGTGCACTGACTGAAGCCGTGCCACGTCGTTAGCAAATGAAGAGTAGTTTAACATGAGAATGAGCCCGTGGGGACACTGAAAAAGAGGCGCAGAGACGAGAGAATAAAAGCCATTCTGTCTATGTGACACGTGGGGAAGAGGAGGAGAGGTGAGGGACGGTCAGAAGAAGAGGTACATTTGTTTGCTACGCCTCGCATTTACACCACTGCCTGTTGTCCATTTGCATTTATTTGGTTTATACATGGGCCATCTGTCTGCATAATGAAAGTATTTTCATCAGATGGAGCTGGCTCATATTCAAATGACAGAGCCATTGGATATGGTTTCATATTCCGCTATGGCTATAAGGCTGACACATTGAACCGTAGAAGCTGGCATTTACTGAACATTTAACAAATAAAAAACTTGCAGAACAGAATAAAATATAATGGCAGGCAGCATTCAGAGAGCAGTTAACAAAACAGTGCACCTGTTTCTGCAAACATTTACTGGAGCATTATGTGTAGGACACTTCCGGTAAACAGCAGACATACAAGCTCACGTCGCGTCGCAGATGCAACCGTTGTGAGCTTGTAGATCACACTCGGCTGCGGCGCCGGAAGCTCTGTGCAACTTCTGCGCAATGCACGATGGGATGTTGGAAAGTTGTGGATATGCTCTCTTCCAGTCCTTATTAAAGCTGTCTCTCTTTTACATATGCAAATAACTATCGAAAAATGTTTGGCCATTTGATTAGATTTCCATACTTATTTTTTTCTTTTTTTTTATTACTTATCAATTTTTCTGCTTTTGTAATTGATGTTATCCTATGTAAAGTACTTCTATCCGTCTGTCTTTCAATGTTACATGAGATACATAAAGTGGTTCCTGCATGTAAATAATCCGTAAAGCTTACTAGGATCTCATTTTAGTTGACCTTGTACCAGTGATTTGTACTTTCATGAAACTGTACTTTTTTCTATTGCAAACTGCTAATAAACTCTTTGTAACTGCTGTTAATGACTAAAAACTATAAAAAATACTAAAATGGCTAAAATATAATAATTAATGGTCATAAGTTCATAAAGCATAAATAATCCAAAGTTCATGGTATAAATACATATTTGGGTTCATAAGTGATTTCATGTAGGCCTAAGGTTAAAAGGCATAATATTAAGATATTGTATGTGGTTAAAACATTATGGGATGGAACAAAGATTCACTGCCTGTCTATTAGCTGCACACGGGACCTCTTTGATGTAGGCATGATTACATGTCATTGCTCACAGGTGTAACAAACAGACCTGCCTGCTCTGCCTAGGAGCACAAGCTGAGCTCTGCGTCTTGCAGTCAATAAGATGCACCTCTAAAGTTTATTTTACGTTAAAAAGTCAAAGAAAGACGGTGAAAGGAAAGACTAAAGGACTGAGCAACTCAAGAAGAAGAACCTCCGTTCACAATAGCGGCCACCGAGGTATTTCATGGTTTAGATTTGACTTTGATGTGGACGCTGTTTGATGGACACTGCGCATCGCGCATTTCTTCTGTATTTTCATTTCATGTACTGTATGTTTGTGATTACTGTACAAGTTATTGATTATTGTTTATTTGTGTGTGAACCCAGTTCTCACGGCATGTTTGGAGGAGAAGAGAGGAGGAGAATAAACTGCCCGTTTTCATAAAGAACCGACGCCGACCTGTGTTTGTTGTGAAGGGAGCTACAGTGAGAACTCGCCTGCTCATCACGGGTAGGAGAGACAACGAACCACCGCGGGTGACAACGCAACGAAGATCCAGCATTCAACTAAGCAAAGCCCACAAAGTAGGTGTCGGCATAACGACGACAAGCAACGGTGATAGACTGTGTTAAAAGCGCAACGTTTCAAGCTAAAGCCAAGAAGTTCTCTGCCACAATCCTCAAGTTAAGGTGGTGTGAGAAGTGGTTAAACTTGGAAAGTGCAACAAGGACTCAGATCTATTTTCCCTGCTTAGTTTAGCCTTCACGTTTGGGACAATTCTAATGTGCTGGTAGTTGTCACATTGCACAAGGTTTAAGAAGAAGATCATAAGCAAGTTAACAGAGTTTAAGAAGAGTTATAAAAAGAAGAGACATTCAAGTTGATATAATGTGATATTGTGTTTCTAAACTAAAGGGTTTAAAGTCGTTTTGCATTTCATGATAAATAAGTTAAAAGGATAAATTCATTCTGTACTTTGAACAAGGTTTAAGAAGTTAAAGGACAACAAGCTCATTTATTTTGATATTAAGTAAAGGTTTAAAGGACTACTCATTCGGTTTTACACCTAAACTAAGAAGCTTAAAGGAGAACTACGTGTGTTTTGTTTTTTATTTTTTGGCTTTTGCTGAAGAATTACTAAGGTTAAAGGACAACTTTGTTGTGGTAAAAATTGTTTCCTTATTTTAAGAAGAGTTGATTTAAGGTATTTCTAAGGTATTTTCTCTGCATTTAAGGTTGAATTTTGCATTTCACCAAGGTTGTTTCTTTTTGTTTTGAAATCGAAGTTACCTTCACACCCACAGTACACTACAGTTATTTAGGATTTACACACAGTTAACACACTATTAGACACACTTCAAACTCTTCATTCACACGTTCCATGCCATACATTCATTCAAAATGTCTGACCCAAGCACCAAGACCGGCTATGAAGATGCCAATCCAGTGAATCCATCTCCCCAACACCAAGTTACAGAAGAGGAAAATGTCAATGCATCTCTATCCGAGGCTACAGCCACCGAATCGGAAGAGGTGGAAACACTACGAAGAAGTGAAAGAAGTCGAACCCTGACAGAAAAGGGAAGAGAACTTCACGAAGAAAGGCTAAAGAGTGTACAACGTCGGTACAGAACTGTTTTCTGCAAGTGGAAGTGTGCGGTAAAAATAAGCAAAGACACTTTGTCTGATGTGTCTGCTCCCGATGATGACTTACAAAAGGCAATTCAGAACATGGGAATGACCTCAGAGTTAACATCCATTTATGAAGAGTTACGTCGACTGGAAACCCCTGAACCAGACTTGCGACGTAAGATAGACACCTGCGTGTCTCTTTCACACCTTATTATTCAGAAGGCAACAAGGAGACTCCAAAGGCATGTATCAGAAGATGACGAACTATGGCCTGACTTTGGATCTATCTTAGATTCAACAAGTTCCTTGTTAGAGCCACCGTCTCAGTCGAAATGTGATACCCATTCAAGCAACAACACAGTCAAAAGAAACGAGGCTGCAGCTGAAGCCGCTGCATCTCAAGAAGTTCTGGCAGTGTTGGATGAACAAGAGAGGGAAACAAGAGAGCTTCTGAGGCTACAAGTGGAAGAAAAGGAACGACAGGCACAGTTCGAAACTGAGAAGCTAGCAAGGGAAGCTGAAACGTTGTCCAGACAACAAGCGTTGGAGGCTGAAACGTTGTCCAGACAACAAGCGATGGAGGCTGAAACGTTGTCCAGACAACAAGCGATGGAGGCTGAAACGATGGCCAGAGAGCTAGCAATAAAAGAAAGGCAACGTAACATTGAACGCCTAGAAGAAGTGAAGAAGCTGAATGCTGCACAAGCTCGAGTAAGAGTGTATGACCTAGCAGAAGGCATTTCCCTCAATGCTCCATACTCCCCTTCCGTCCCTCGGACCCTGACAGTCCCAACACAAAATCTCAATATTTCAAGTTCCCCATTTATTCCTCGATCCCTACCAGTTACGGTACAAGTTCCACAAGTCTCAAGCAACCCATTCATTCCCCAATCTCAGACGGTTGTAACACAAGTCCTCCACGACTCAAGCCCCTCATTCATACCGCAACGAGTCACAAGTCAATCCCCAAGTTCCCAAAGTCTACAGCAAGCTGCATCAAATTCAATGTCTCTGCCACAAGGACAGGACGGCACTAATTTCGTCAATAAGCTAGCAGAAGCTATAAGTGGAAATCGTCTTCCAACACCAGAGCCCACAGTATTTACTGGAGACCCTTTGCAATTCAGAGGCTGGCAACTGTCTTTCAGAACATTAATAGACAAGAAAAACATTTTGAAGGAAGAGAAACTGTACTATCTGAGAAAGTACCTAGGAGGCGCTGCAAAGAAAGCCGTTGAAGGTTTCTTCCTACTAGGCACAGAAGAAGCATACGACACAGCCTGGCAGCTGTTAGAAGAACGGTTTGGAAACCTATTCCTAATAGACCGTTTGTCAGCCTTCTGATTGGTCCCTGAGACTCCCTGACTGGCCAACCAGAAAAAAACATTCACTTTTTGCTATCGGGGGTGGAGTTTGTGCAGTGGAGAATGTTGCTTCAGCCTTTCAAAAACTGTCCGCAGTGCGCGACACGGAGATCGGCCGGTACGGTGATAGCGACGGCAAGCGTCAAGCGATCTCGCTCATCATAACGAATAAGCTTCAACAAACTAGTTCACATGTACCTTATCAATGGTCTAAGAGTCACGATTGGGTACATATAATTTAAATGGGCAGAATTACGAAAAGCCAGCCTATTATGTGAGGAGAAACATTCTCTCTGTCCTCTTCCTAGTACCCAAGATGCAATGCGCTTCTCTTTCTATCTCTTATCCAGAGGATTAAACTAATTAAAACATTTATTTTTCGGGGGAAAACTACTGTTTTGCTATGTAATTACTGTACCTTTTTCTTCCCTTTTTATTAATATCACGTAGATGTGTTTTTTGTGGTACTTTATATAGCTGTAATGAGGCTATGAAGGAAAAAAAAATCGCATCCACTACCACTATAAAAGAATCTGCAAAGAGGATTCTGTCCCACTGGGATTAAACAAATTAAAACATATATTTTCGGGTAAATCCCCTGTTTTGCAATGTAACTACTGTACCTTTGTCTTCCCTTTTTATTAATATCACCTAGGTGTTTTTCCTTTGGTACTTTATATAGCTGTAATGAGGCTATGAAGGGGAAAAAAATCCCATCCACTTCCACTATAAAAACAATCTGCCCAGGGTTAATGTCCCATCATAGTAACAGGGCAGAATGGGGCGGGATTTGCAAAAGGGTTGATTGGGAAGTCTTTCAGAGATAAGCTCAATGCATGGCCAAAGATAAGCCCTAGGGACGGCTATGAGCTAAGAGATTTTGCAGATTTCCTCTGGGGCTGCGAAGCTGCAATGACTCACATTACGTCATTGAATATTCTCAACGACTGCAGCGAAAATCAAAAGATACTGCTGAAGTTACCAGATTGGTTGGTGTCCAGTTGGAACCGCAAAGTAAATAGAGACAGGCAAGAGGGGATTGAGTATCCTTCTTTCAAAGAGTTTGTAGACTTCCTGTCAGTAGAAGCAGAGATTGCTTGTCACCCCATATCCTCTGTACAAGCACTAAGAAGCACTGACGGAGAGAAACCAAGACAACCACGAAGCCAACCCATTCAAGCAAAGACATTGGCCACAAACATGACACAGAGTAAGACTCTCTCATGTGTCCTCTGCGAAAGAACAGGACATGACCTTACCAAGTGCAGAAAGTTCCAAGAAAGGACACTTGAAGATCGTGTTAAGTTTGTGCAAACAGAGAAGCTTTGCTTTGGATGTCTAAAGACTGGTCATCACTCAAAGGAGTGTGAGGACAAGAGCACATGTGAAAAATGTCAGAGGAGACATCCCACATGTTTGCATGATGACAAGTTCAACGAACAACAAAGGTCAAGACCTCCAAGAGAAGACAACTCAAATACTGAGGCAAGCGCTACTGAGGCAGATACTACAGAGGTGAATGCAACAGCATTCACAACTGCCACCAGAGTCGTAAAAGAAGGTGTAAACACACACACGTCCTCAATCGTACCAGTCTGGGTCTCATCCATAAAACAGCCAGATCAAGAAGTTCTTGTCTATGCGCTCTTAGACACACAGAGCAACAAGACGTTCATTCTTGATGAAGTGGCCCAAGACTTAAAGACAGACAAAGAGAAAGTCAAAGTGCGACTATCGACAATGTCTACAAGGTCAACTGTCGTACCATGTCAGAAATTGACAAACCTACAAGTAAGAGGATACAACTTGGAGAAAAGAATCCTGTTAACAACAGTTTTCACACAGGAGTTAATTCCAAAAGACAAGTCACACATTCCAACTTCGGAGACGGCTCTAAGGTGGCCTCATCTGGAACAATTGGCGGATAAGATTCCACCTCTGTTGGACTGCAAGATTGGTCTAATGATCGGCTTCAACTGTCAACAAGCCCTCCTACCGAGAGAGATCCTGTCGGGTGAAGATGGTCATCCTTATGCACAGAGGACCGATCTTGGCTGGAGCATCGTTGGCTGCTCACATCCGGTGGACGACTGCAGTGATGTAGTGGGAACCAGTCACAGAATCATCATGCAAAAGGTGACACCTGCTGTGCAGCCATCAGTTGGAATCAAAACAGAAGTGCACACAGAAGTGTACAAAGTGTGCAAAGCTCAAGCTAAAGACATTAAGCCAACTGACAATAAGCAACACACAGTTCAGTCAAAGGAGAGACCCGACTGTCCTGTGAATCAGAATCTCCCACATGGAGAGAAAATGGTGGGAGAACGAGAAATGACCACTGAGCCTCGCAAGGTTCATGTCAACAAAGTCAAGGCAAAGGAAGTGAATTCAGTGAGGAACTACTTTGCAAAGCCTTCTAACAAGTCCAGAGGAAGGAAACGGAAGCGAGAAGACTTCACTGAAATCATAAAGAAAGCCAAACCTCTAACAGAAAGCACCCTGGACAAGAACAATAGCCTCAGGGTGGGAGGGCAGCTATCCCGATCAAACTCATACCACAACGTGAAACATCCCACACCTGGACAGTTCCACAAAGAAGACCTCCATCAGAAGAAGAGGTGGAGAAGAGTGCACTTCCTAGCCAGTGAATTCTGGCCCAGATGGAAACGTGAATGCCCTGGTGCAGATGGTGTAAAGGATGAAGCCACTGGTCAGAGACACCACACTTAGAATAAGGCACACCACACTTCACAAGTCATGTACACAAACATAAAGTCACACTCACGCAAAGGTCACACACTCAAGGTCAAACTTTGATTTGTTCTTTCATGGTTTTTGGTTAAAGGGTTTAAGAAAATCCCACATTTTGAATGTGATTGATTTTGGTGGGAGTGTAACTGCTGTTAATGACTAAAAACTATAAAAAATACTAAAATGGCTAAAATATAATAATTAATGGTCATAAGTTCATAAAGCATAAATAATCCAAAGTTCATGGTATAAATACATATTTGGGTTCATAAGTGATTTCATGTAAGGTTAAAAGGCATAATATTAAGATATTGTATGTGGTTAAAACATTATGGGATGGAACAAAGATTCACTGCCTGTCTATTAGCTGCACACGGGACCTCTTTGATGTAGGCATGATTACATGTCATTGCTCACAGGTGTAACAAACAGACCTGCCTGCTCTGCCTAGGAGCACAAGCTGAGCTCTGCGTCTTGCAGTCAATAAGATGCACCTCTAAAGTTTATTTTACGTTAAAAAGTCAAAGAAAGACGGTGAAAGGAAAGACTAAAGGACTGAGCAACTCAAGAAGAAGAACCTCCGTTCACAATAGCGGCCACCGAGGTATTTCATGGTTTAGATTTGACTTTGATGTGGACGCTGTTTGATGGACACTGCGCATCGCGCATTTCTTCTGTATTTTCATTTCATGTACTGTATGTTTGTGATTACTGTACAAGTTATTGATTATTGTTTATTTGTGTGTGAACCCAGTTCTCACGGCATGTTTGGAGGAGAAGAGAGGAGGAGAATAAACTGCCCGTTTTCATAAAGAACCGACGCCGACCTGTGTTTGTTGTGAAGGGAGCTACACTCTTCAATCAATCAATCAATCAGGTATGAAACAGGCCGCAACCCAACACTGCCCACGAGCAACACCCATTTAAAGAAATCTGTATAACCTGCCCACTAAACAATTTGTACTAGAAGTTTATACGTATAAAAAATGGTCTACCAGAGGTATAGATATGCAAGTTTTTTAGACGTCTAAACTTAGACTAGACGTCTAATATACGTCTAATAGACGTCTAAGTTTATACCTGGGTCTAAATTTAGACGTCTAATAGACGTCTATATTTAGACCTTAACGGCCGGACGTCTATTAGAAGTCTAAATTTAGACCCAGGTATAAACTTAGACGTCTATTAGACGTATATTAGACGTCTAGTATAAGTTTAGACGTCTAGTCTAAGTTTAGACGTCTAAAAAACGTGCATATCTATACCTCTGGTAGACCATTTTTATGCGTATAAACTTAGACGTCTAGTATAAGTTTAGACGTCTATTAGACGTCTAACATACCTCAAAATGTTTGCTGGGTGGCTTGGTTCTCTACTCTCTCTCTCTCTCTCTCTCTCTCTCTCTCTCGCTCTCTCTTCCCCTTTCTCACACCTTTCTTCTCTTTCCTAAATCTCCATGTCTCTCTCTCTCTTTTTCCTTCCATATTTTGCACCTCTTTCTCTCTCTCTCTTTCACTCCATCTCTCTGTCCATCTCAATCACAGACTTCTCTCTCTGTCCTTCTTTCCCTTCCTGAGTTTCTTTGTCTTTTCCCCCCCTCGGCGTAATCCCCCAGGTCCAAGTTGTCTGCAGAAGGAGAAAGTCATTAAGTGTTGGAAAGGCGACAGTGCAGCAACCGTTCAGCATGAGAGAACACAAGCTCTCTCGTCCTCAAGCGGATGGTCTGACTGGGCGGAGTGGGCGCTGGGTGTGCCGTAGCTCTGGTCCAGAGCGTCAGCTGCACTATCGCTCTGACAGGCGGCTGGCTAAAAGACCAGGATTTCTCTACCCCTACGAGGGCTCAACTTCTGTCAAAATAAACAAAACTACTTCGCTACTTCGCTTGGTTAGGTGAGTAGCGAAGTAGTTTAGTTCATTTTGACTGAAGCTGAGCCCTCGTAGGGGCTGAGAAATCATGGTCTAGTGTTAGAGTCAGCCGGCTGTCAGAGCATCAGTGCAGCTGACGCTCTGGACCAGAGCTAGGTGCGCCGGGGATCGCTCAGTAGCCTACGGTCTGCCTCGAGAGAGGGATCAGAAATGACCGGGAAAGGATGGGTGAACTTTTCTTTGGGAGCTTTTTATGACAACATCCGTATGCTATTCTGGACATCATCAGTGGTGTGTTCTAGACTTTTTTTTAGGGCATACTATAATCTATGATCCGCGGCTATTCGTGTGGCCAGCGCATACGCCAGTGCATAATGCATATCAGATACACTACTTTGAAAGGTTCAAAAGGGAATACTAAGCCACTAAAGACTAAGCTCCAAACCTCCCAAAACAAACTGATTCGGCTACTTCTCGACCTGGGGCCCATGACCCATGTTTCTCCCACACATTTTGCTAGCTTAAGTTGGCTCAGCGTTGAAGAAAGGGTTAAACAACTAAAAATGGGATTGACTTCTGCCCTCCATCCCCTCAGTACCCGCATATCTGACCAAACATCTCCAAAAAGTTAGCGACACCCACAGCCACAACACCAGAGGGAGCGCACACAATGATCTGATAACACAAACCCATAAGACAAATATGGGTAAATTCTCCTTCTACATCACTGCCACCCAGGTGTGGAATTCCTTGACTACCTCCCCTTCAAAACTGCCAAACTCACCTTTCACTTCTCCCATATCCTGTACATAGTGTTTTTTATAACTGCGATATTATTGTATGTTTTCTTTGCTTGCTATTTATTATGTCCATGAATTAAATACAGAGGGCTTCCAACGTAAAAAAAGACCGTAAAAAGTCTTATTTTGGATGTTCCTTTTAGGCAGGGTGTTTAACTGTACTTGTACTGTACTACATTTCAATTATATTGACTATACTTGTACTGTTCTCCATTTTTGTCTAATAAAATAATCAATCAATCAAACAAATGCTCCTTAGAATTTGTCGTCTTGTCAACTTTGGCCTAAGTATAGCAGCACTTTGCACTTAAGGCCAACCGCCCCTTAAAAATTCTGAAATGAAAGACACACATAATGTGTGATGTTTGTGTCTCTGTGCACCTGCATAAGTGAATTATTGCGTTTGTGTGACTGTGTGCGTGTGGCTGCATGCCTCATTAGACCCGTAGCATCCTAGCCAATTATATGGCTCCTCTCCTCTCCTCTCCTCTCCTCTCCTCTCCTCTCCTCTCCTCCTTCGCCAATCTCCACAAACAAACAGCCATTTCCATATTGCCTAATGGACTGCAACACCGCCCCCCCTCCCACCACCCCAAAATCAGGCTTAATTGAAGTAATGCATCATATTGCCGGCTGATTGGAAAGTGTAATCACTAAGTTCCGATGTCATTTTTAAAAGATTTTGCCTCCCATTTCCTAATCCAGTCTTTGATAAAGGTCATTGAGGGAAAATGGCAGTAGCCTATATATTCTTTTCGATATGCCAAATATTTGGTGATTTATTTCCTCTGCCTACTGGCAATGTGCACGTGACATTTGTCACTGATCGGTCAAGTGGATTGCGAGATTAGCCATGGACACAACTAGCCATCTTTCCAACTTCACTTTTTTATTGCTGGTTAACTGTACGTCTGTAATATATCTCACATTATTTTTTCCTTCTATAACAGGAAATAACAAAATGTCAAATCATTCAGGCTGAACTTGAAATGTGTGCCAGAAGGCAAATCTCCACCAGGAGGCATGCACCAATAATAATAATTCATAATAATTAATAATAAACGTGTGTGAATCAGTAGAGAGACACACATAGCAATCTGTATAAACCTCACCAATGAGACCAACACTGCTTCACCAGTAGATCTTTTTAATATGCATAGATTATCAACTTGGCATCATCAACTTGACATTTCAGTGTGGAGCTGAAGGACATGTGTGTTGTAATTGTCTAGAACAGGGGTCTTCAACAGGGGGTCAGGGACCCCTAGGGGGTCCCCAGAGTTACTACAGGGGGTCCTCCAAATCTTTGAGTGATAGAAACCTTTTTTCTCATTTTTTATATTAACCACTTGAACCCTAGCGTCCATTTTCTGAGAACTTTAGCCAAAAATAGCCGATCTACAAGCTCACAACGCCTCGAGGAGCTTTGGTGTAGAGGTGGGAAAAGAGCGGATTAGTACAGAGTGAAAGGTCAAATGTATTAAGTACTGACAGTAAGTATTGAAAGTGGTTAAATGAACCCAAAATACACTGATGATCGTGCTCTCAAACAATGAAACTATATGGAATCTATGAACAGGTTGTGGGGGTCCCTGCTTCATCTCTCTCTCAACTAAGGAGTCCTTGGCCTGAAAACGTTGAAGACCCCTGGTCTAGAAGTAGATCACATACGCAGGATGCACAGTTTGTGCCCAGTTGGCTAATTGTGCTCCATAGCCTTGTGGACAGGTATCCCTTTGAGGGACGGTGCATGGGTCTGTGATGAACAATTCACAAAAAATAACATAGTTGTCTTTGACTGATTTGAACATTTCTGAAACGCTGTTCCTTGGCCAGCCATCGTGCACAAGAAATATGATGCTGATCGGTCTTACACACACACAAAAATAGCTGAAAACATAACTATAACCCAATCAATCAATCAACCTTTGTTCGTCAAAATGCAATTTTTAAAAAGCAGTATTTTCTAAAATGCTGTGAAATGTATACGGGTCAGCCCCACGAATAGTGATCAATAAAACAAGACAGACAGGACTGAAATATAGGACCTAAAATATTGATCGTTATAAACCGATAATCATGGTTCGGGAAAACAGCAGAATAAATAAAGACGTAGGCAGTAAACTCCAAAGCCTTAATCTAACTCGTAAGTAAACCTTTTACAGTGCATTTCTGTCCATCTGTCCTCCTTTTCCCTCTCAAGGACAAAGTGTTTGCCTCGCACTCCAGCATGGACCGTAATAAACATTATATTTGGGACCGCTGCCTCTTGATACCACAGGTTACAACATGTTGAGCTGCAAACTACTTGGCAAAACCGACTCTCTACAGAGGCCAGTGTTAAAACAGGGAGAGGGAGAGCAGCAGGAAGAGGTGCTGCATCGTGCTGCTATACCTCGTATGAGTGTGTGTGTGTGTGTGTGTGTGTGTGTGTGTGTGTGTGTGTGTGTGTGTGTGTGTGTGTGTGTGTGTGTGTGTGTGTGTGTGTGTGTGTGTGTGTGTGTGTGTGTGTGTGTGTGTGTGTGTGTGTGTGTGTGTGTGTGTGTGTGTGTGTGTGTGTGTGTGTGTGTGTGTGTGATGAGATGTCCAGAGAGACTAGATTCCCATGACCCACACAGCCCAATCGGAGTGCTCATCAACTAACACACCACTCCAGCAGTGAATGAACACAAGCAAGCACGCACGCACGCACGCACGCACGCACGCACACACACGCACATGCACACATAGACATCAAAGGGGGCTTGAGCCCCTGCCCTTTTATCCACCTGTAAAAAGTGCCCTCTCCAGACCATGAATGCAGTTTTTACTATGGTGAAAGAAATGCAAATGCCTCCTTTCCATGCCATACCTGAAGGCAGCATTCAAAACAATAGCCTTGTCCAAACTCTCCTGAACTTGAATGCAGCATCTTATGTTGAAAGAATTGCCCTCTCTGTGTATAAATCCTTGCCTTTACACCACATCTCCAGTATTCACTTTATTATGCATAGTTTAGTGTGGTATAAAGTACCGAAATTGCTGACCTCCAAGCTCACAACTCGTCGCAGCGCAACGTGTTGTGAGCTTGGAGGTCTGCTATTTTCGATATTTTCACCAAAAGACCCTTTTAGAGATTTCAGCCCCTGCCTCTCTAACATTCTCTGCACGTCCTTGCACGCACACAGTGTCTGTGTGACCACACACACAGACACTTTTTTTTTCTAATCTCAAGCTAATTTGGCAAACCAGCAACCCTCTTTATCACCATGCTCTCTATTATGCTGCAGTGGAGGGTTTGATTTGTCCCCTAGACTCTGAGAATTCCCAGGCATACTCATCTGTGCTGGTCACACGCACGCACTCACTCACGCATGCACGCACACACCAACTCTTTGAGCAAAAAATAAACCCATCAACACCTTCTAGCCACCGAATCAAACTAAGTTCAAGGAAACTTCTTTTTTAGAAGAAAGATGTCACGACTCACAGGTCTGTACAGTCGTGTCTGTGACAAGGAACCTCCGAAATCTCCAGAGGTTATGAGCCGAAATGGCATGAATATTTATAAGGCAACGGGGGGAGAATGAGACAGTCATTATCTGAAATATGAATTTCCTAATTCTAGAGCTAATAAATATTTGACTTGCGGGGCCGAATGTAATAGATATTCAGAGTTAAATTGTTAATGCGATGCAGCCTGTATGGTTATAGGATCTCCCAACCCCCACCGTCCACACCCCCCCTATCCCCCCCCCCCCCCCCCCACGCCCCATTTGCCACCATTGACCATATAATTTACAGCCCTTTCCTAGATCTGTCAAGCAAAACTTTGGACAGCCTGTCCATTATACCCCATGTGTTTGAGGGAGGCGTGTGTTGGCATTGTATGGCACGATATCCGAAACGGGTGCAGCTGGAGGGGCCATTATTTGGCCAATGGGAAAACTTGCTGAGATGGTTGCGATGGATTGTGTCTTCTTCTGTGCACACGTGGTGATGATCTTGTCCCTCCAAATGCCCCTGCATACACCCCCCCCCCCCCCCACACACACACACACACACACACACACACACACATTCTCTTTTACATTCTTTCTGCCTCTATAGTCTCATTCTCTGTCTGTCTGTCTGTCTGTCTGTCTGTCTGTCTGTCTGTCTGTCTGTCTGTCTGTCTGTCTGTCTGTCTGTCTGTCTGTCTGTCTGTCTGTCTGTCTGTCTGTCTGTCTGTCGCTCTCTCTTTGTGTTCTCCTTGTCTCTATAATGAATGGTGTTAATGTCTCTAACCTTTATCTGACCGGCTGTCACCTTACCCACTTCACCATGGTCACACATGCTACATATCCTCTACCTGGAGAGGAGAGGAGAGGAGAGGAGAGGAGATAGAGCATTAGGATTAGTGCAGACTGCAGAGGCAAACCCAAGTAGACTATTAATAGCTGAATGCATGCAGATTCTAAATGGAAAATATATGAATAAAATAAAACACAAACAGCAGTTGATTTGTCTTATCCTGCTGATTACATTTACTTTTCTTTACTTTTACCTTGACATGAACCAACCCAGAGATTACACACATTTATCGATAGACCAGTGTAGCTATATGGAATGGAAAAGTAATTAAACCCCTCCTTTTCATTTTTTCTTCTTAAAAATACTAAATACAAAGCACAAGTAGATAGTATCGATACAATCGATTCTTTGCCCTGCCGATTCGATACGATACAAAATCAAACGATACGATTCGATTTTAGCTGTTTTCATTTCAATATACTTGATTTTTTAAGTTAAAAACTATATTTCGATGCAGTTACTATATTGTTACACCACTACTTCCTGTGTATACGCTCCGAGGAGCGCCGTGTCCGGCTACTATACCTGAGATGTTCATACATACCTGAGATATACAAACTTTTCGAAGGCCTGCAGACGATCTTCTGACATCTCATGACATCGTTGATGTAGCCTCGGTACCCGCAGGCTTTTGTTTTCATTGGCGTTCGGTTCAAAAAGAAAAGCCTGGGCTAACCTGCAGGCATAGGAAGTGGTAGTCAACCTTCCATTCCCCCAACCAACCAGAGTGCAGGGGGCATCGCTCCAAATGTTGTGACATCAGGGCTCTATGCCCGTCTATCATCACGAAGGTCACATGCCCACATTTTGCCACAAAGCCACGCCCCTTTTTGCCAGCGAAATAAATTATGAAACGCCTATATTTGAAGGGCACTCTTTTTTCGCAAAGAGTGCCCCTTTGTTGGACTGTGGTTACTCACAGTCAAAAACACAAATATCTCTAGTTTTTTTTTTATCCTATTCTGGGAGGAGGGATGAGATGAAAATTAGCGTTACATGAAAGGTACTGTGTATAGAAGAACGGAAGGTACCCATAGCCTTGGTTGGCTCCAACAATAGACCTAGCCCAGAGTAGGAGCCAGAGGACTCCATTAGAATTCTCTCACAGAGAGCGTTAACAGGGAGTTTGGTGAGTGCAAAAAAAACACAGGATTTATGCAGCCAACTCATCTGTAGCACAGTAGGTCTCCGCACCACTGTACCCACCCAAAAGCACAGAGTTATATAGAGAGACAGAGGGGACAGATGAAATAACTCACTTATTGATTGAACAACACTTTCAGGGCAATTTGGGTTTACACTAACCTGACTTTCGCCAGATGGTTTGCAGCATTGCGTATGCCTGCATAACGCTCTGCTTTACCATCTGGGCTCGGTCCAGCACAACCGATGTAAGGGGCGGGCCATTTTTTCAAATTCTAAAGCAGGTGATTGGATATGGCCGTGCCAACTCCAACCACTCATATTGGCCTGTCTGCATGACGTTGCACCCAGAATCCGCCTCCTGGGTTTCCACGTGGTCTGCAATCAGACTCTATTGGCTCAGAGCCGCTCAGAGCCCGCCCATAGCTGCCGCTGATTGGTCCGGCCCGGGACTTTACGAGTGTTATCAACTGTGCTGGAGCGAGCCCAGATGGTAAAGCAATGCATAAGCAATGCTGCCACCATCTGGCGAAAGTCAGGTTAGGTTTACACTAGCTGGAAAGGTTTTTCTCCTGTGTGGACATGCTGTGTCGATACCTCAATGAAACTCTTATCACATATGAGGGTTTTCTTTCCTGTGTAAGCCATCAAATGTTTCTTTACTTCTCCTGGCTGAGTTGAAGTCCTCATAAGATCTTGGTTGGTCTGTGTCTCCTTGTTTCTGTCTGGTGATTTTCTGACTGGAAGATGAGGGGAGTTGTCCATTGCTCATCATTTGACAGCAGAGGTTGTGGTGGCTCCTCTTCATTTTTGAGCGGTGGTCACACCGTCTCCATAGCGTGGCCGTGTGTGTATCCGTCTATGTATGTATGTGGGTGGGTGGGTGGGTCCGTGAGAGGTGCTGTTGAGTCTAGTCTGCCCTGAGCATCAACTGCAATACCAGTGGTGGCCTGAGTGACATGGATGGATGGATGGCTCTCTCTCTCACACGCAAGCAAGCACCCCCCCCCCATATATATATATTTTTTATTATTATTATTTTTTAAATATTTTTTTAATCTTTTTTATTATAATTATTATTATTATTATATATTTGTTTTGCTGTTGCGCAGCCTCCACGACCACCGCTCAGTTCACACGGGTGTGATTTTTTCATGGAGGGTGACCCGAGACGTGAAGGCGTATGGACACTCAGAACAGGTCTTGGACCCACTGCTGCTACTTGGACAGTGAATTGGAAGGCGTTTCTTTGTCTCTTGCAGGAAGGAAATATTTGGTTTTAATATATTCTCTGTCAATATCTTTCTCCCCCTCTAGTTGTCTATGTCTCTAGTAGCGTGCCTCCCTGACTCTCACAGTACACTCTGTCTGTAAAGAATATCTCTTGGTCGTACTCAGACTAAATGTGATGTTTAAAAATTCAAACCATCGGTTCGAAGTGGAGTGGTGAATTTGAGCAGCTATACCCTGGGTGTGTGTGTGCCCTTCATGCCTTTCATGGCCATGGAGATCACTGATTTCATCAATATACCTATGCCTATATATGGGCATATTGGTCGGATCGGCGTTTCCGGACAACAGCATACTGTACGTGTGTGTGTGTGTGTGTGTGTGTGTGTGTGTGTGTGTGTGTGTGTGTGTGTGTGTGTGTGTGTGTGTGTGTGTGTGTGTGTGTGTGTGTGTGTGTGTGTGTGTGTGTGTGTCTCTGTGTATGCGTGTGTGCGTGCTTGCGTGCGTGTGTGTTCTGAAAAGAGGAAATTCCAGAGCTTTCTCAGGGGCAGTTTGAAAGCAGCATTTCTGTGCACTCGTCATTCATCTATCATGTTGAATATTTACATGTACTTGAATGTACCACCATTTTATACAGATATCGTACAGAACACGTCCTGCATTTTGAATGACTGTTATGCCTGCATGCATGAGCTTTTTATGCTGAAAGAGCAGGAGAGAGCTGCCAACATCCACCCTATTCTTGAAAATATGGGTTACTTGTTTGTGCAGCAATAGCCATCTGGCTGGGGGGAATAAAGACCTACTGTATAGCCATGACATTCTCATAAACGAAAGTGTAACAGTTAAAACCATATTTTAGTTAACAGACCTCAGGCTGACATAACATGGCAATAACATAAATGGTAAATGGTGCATTTATATAGCGCTTTTATCCAAAGCGCTTTTGCATAGATTGTGCATTACAGGCATACGATGGCGGAGGAAACCATGCAAGGCACCAACCTGCTCACCGGGAGCAACTAGGGGTTCAGAGTCTTGCTCAAGGACTCTTCAACATTAACTCTGACAACAGGGAGCCCGGATTTGAACTTGTGCTCTAATGATAGTTTCTCTACCCCTGGGCTATTCTGAGCTAGTCTTCAGTAAAACATGAAAGCAATATTTGGAGATTTGTCATATTCTTGTGCATGGGTTGTATGAGCAACTGAACACAACACTGTGTACCCACATTCTTTAGGTAGACCTGGTTCTCAACATTTTCTGGATCAGGGCCCACTTGGAAATCTTGAAAGCATTCAGGGCCCACCCATCTGACCACTTAACATGGCAGCCGTGGTCAGCCATTAACCCTGCAAGACCCGAATTAATTTCTACTGGCCATATTTATTTATTTTTTAAATCAGATGGTGTTGTAGGAATCCTAATCACAGGAAAATGTAATGTTAAAAAATTTATAATATTTTTGTAAGGTTTTATAGACATAAATCATGCTCTAATTTGCATTTTGGGGATATTTTTCACAATAATAACACATGTACGTGTTCTAGACATTCTAATGATCACAGGAAAAAAATTACAGGCATTTTACTTATATTATAGTGAGGAATTAACCTGACTGCGCCAGATGATAGCAGCAGTACGTTTGCCTGGCTGCATACCGCTCTGCTTAACTATCATCTGGGACTGCTCCGGCAGACCCGATGTAAGGGGCGGGCCATTTTTTCAAATTCTTTAGCAGGTGATTGGATGGGGCCGTCTCTCTATCACAGTCTGGGAGTGCCAACTCCAACCACTCATATTGGCTTGTCTGCATGACGTTACACCCAGAATCCGCCTCCTGGGTTTCCACGTGGTCTGCAATCAGACTCTATTGGCTCAGAGCCGCTCAGAGCCGGCCCGTAGCTGCCACTGATTGGTCCGGCCCAGGACTTTACGAGTGTTATCAACTCTCACCGAGAGATCTCAGATGGTAAAGTAGGGCGGTACGCACTACTGCCACCATCTGACGCAAGTCAGGTTAGTGAGGAATAGCTTCTGTTAAAAAGTGAGATGTTGTTCGTCCAGACGCTGGAATTTCAACTTCTCTGGGAGGTGTGAATCTCAGCCTCTGTGGTAGGTATTTATATGCAAATATCGTGGCCAATGGCATTGTAATACTAAACAATAGGATTTAATGGTGATGTTAATGTGAAAAAATAACAGGAAAACTAATTATAACATTTTTTAAAAAATTATTAAAAAATGTTGCCAAAAAGCAACGCTGGGCCTTGCAGGGTTAAGCTGCTGTGTTAAGTGGTCAGATTTTCAGAGAATGTTTATTTTAGTGATCAATCAAGTGATTGTATTCCACCTTGGATCAATGGAACTAACGTGGAATACTTTAAGATCTTATCCTCAGGGCCCACCACCAGTGGGTGTAAAGTAAGTACATTTACTTAAGTAATGTACAGTACTTGAGTACAATTTTGAGGTATTTTTACTTTACTTGAGTATTTCCAATTTCCAATACTTTTACTTCTACTCATCTTGGATTCAAATATTGTACTTTTACTCCACTTCTGTTAAGAATGTTTCGGGGCACTATAGGCACCGTATATATGGAGACAACCCTATCGTGTCACACGAGACTATCGTCATAGACAGTATGAGTTGCCATGGCTGACGTCATGGCCGTACAAGGGCAACGGCCGTATATTAGGAGATAGGTGTCATGGGAGCACCAGTCTGGTCAGAGCGCCAACCACCATCAACCACCTGACACAGCTCTACAACTAGGTTATATCTCAGCAGTATTATAGACTCCATCGGCTTAGCTTCTTACTCCATCAGAGGGCTAGCATCCAAAGAATCCTGTTGGATCCTCTCTGAGGGTCTTGCAGGCTAAGCAACCAGGGTCTGAGCCAGTGGCGTCAGTTCAGCAAAAGCTAAGGTATGGCAACATGACTGGTGTCTTGCATACGCGCCTTCGCCTTAGCAACAGGCATGATGATTTATTTTAAGAAGTACATTTATCTCCCCCCTGTAGCCAAGGTATGGCAGCTGCCATACCTTGCCATACCCAATTGACGCCTCTGGTCTGAGCTCTCAATTATAACTACATTTATTTGAAAACTTTAGTTACTAGTTACTTTGCAGATATAAAGATAGCCAATCTACAAGCTCACGACGCGTTGCATCTTGACGCATTGTGAGCTTGTAGAGCAGGTATTTTCAAACATTAATATCAATTTTACTTTTGGTACTTTAAGTACATGTTGATGGCAACACTTTCATACTTTTACTCAAGCACATTTTGAATTCCGGACTTTTACTTGTAACAGAGTACTTCTACTTTGCAGTATTGATACTTTTACCCCTGTATAGACTAGGCCTGTCCTCTAAAAATCGACAAATCGACGCGTCGTTTTAAGCCCCGGGAATCGACGCCAATTGTTTGAGTCGAGGCGAAAATATATATTTTTTTATATCACCAGTTAGCCTACTACTGCGGTGCACTGCTGGACTGGTGTGATGTACTTCCAATGAGAAGTAGCAATTGGCGAACAGTTATTTATTGTCTCGCACCAGCGTAGGGGTGAAAGTGAGATGGAACGGCCAGAACGGTTCAGAACCGCCGCTTCGTTAAAACATTCGGAGCCGAGACGGTGTTCCGTTAAGAGGAGGAAGCACGCTGTCAAAATCCCATATTAAATAACCTGCCACAGCACAAACGCACGTCCACGAAGTAAACAATCTTCTAAAGTCATCAAATTAACATACACAAGTGTAGGCTACAAGTTACATTTTCTAATTAAAGTGCTTCTGAATTGTTCCAGTGTTGTAATCCATGATGAATGATTGTGTTTCGCTGTGTTTGCGTCCATGACATGTCCAACACTTTTTTTTTTTTTTTCTTTTTTTTAACACAAAGTAGACTATAAAACGATTCGTCGACGCGTCTCGAATCGACTTCATAAATCCTGAGTCGAGGACAGCCCTAGTATAGACATTACTTTTCGTTTTCACGCATTTAATGTGTTTTCTTCTGTGATTCAGGAGAAAAAGGTTAGACAAAATATTGTATGTGCTCTGTTGGTGTACAGTATGTGTATGTGTATTTATTTACAGGTTAAAAACAGTTGACCTGGCTTCGCTCTGATAGCCAGGCCTGAAAGAAACGTTTCTCCAGTCAATAGATCTTGCTGATTGGTTCGCGCCAAGACTATTGAAGCGTTTGCTGCATCCAAATGAATTGTGTGTTTGTGTGTGTGCTCGCGCGTGCTCCCGCCATTGAAATGATGAAGAAGCAGAACACAGTCTTGCACACGCACACTCGCATGCGCACACACACACACACACACACACACACACACACACACACACACACACACACACACACACACACACACACACACACATACACACACACACACACACACACACCACACACACACACACACACACACACACACACACACACACACACACACACACATGCGCGTGCAATACTGTGTTCTGCTAATTCATCGTTTCAATGGTATCAAAATAAATATGCAGAAAGTGCCGCATATGATAATCTGATAATATGGCAAGTTGCAATGCTCTGATGATGCACATACAGAACTGTAACAGTGGTCATTATACAGTTTTATTTTTTAACAGTGAACAAAAGCTGTGGGCCGTACAGTGCATGTACCTTGTTTATTCCAGAGCCTGTAACCAGCTTTTTTTTGTGTTGTGTGGTCAACACATTCATAACGAAGTATATGTAACCACTTCAACGCTATATTGTACTTCTTTAGCAGTGTTTCTATCCTATGTAACCACTTAAACCCTACATTGTACTTCTTTAGCAGTGTTTCTATCCTATGTAACCACTTAAACCTACTTTGTACTTCTTTAGCAGTGTTTCTATCCTATGTAACCACTTAAACCCTACATTGTACTTCTTTAGCAGTGTTTCTATCCTATGTAACCACTTAAACCCTACTTTGTACTTCTTTAGCAGTGTTTCTATCCTATGTAACCACTTAAACCCTACATTGTACTTCTTAGCAGTGTTTCTATCCTATGTAACCACTTAAACCCTACTTTGTACTTCTTTAGCAGTGTTTCTATCCTATGTAACCACTTAAACCCTACATTGTACTTCTTTAGCAGTGTTTCTATCCTATGTAACCACTTAAACCCTACTTTGTACTTCTTTAGCAGTGTTTCTATCCTATGTAACCACTTAAACCCTACTTTGTACTTCTTTAGCAGTGTTTCTATCCTATGTAACCACTTAAACCCTACATTGTACTTCTTTAGCAGTGTTTCTATCCTATTACAGCACTTAAACCCTACATTGTACTTCTTTAGCAGTGTTTCTATCCTATGTAACCACTTAAACCCTACATTGTACAGTACTTCTTTAGCTGTGTTTCTATCCTTGGCCCCCTTCCTTTTCCCTCTTTGCTAAAAGTAGCCCGAAAAGCCTTACAAGCTCACAATGCATCACAACATGACCTGTTGTGAGCTGTAGGAGCTGCTAACAGTAATAGAAGCGTGTCATGTATTTGTGAAATCCACATGGGGGGATGGGGGGGGGCAATTACAAAAATGCTGTCCCCCTGTAACTAATAATTCCTGGAAATAGGACTGCCCACAGTAAATGCTCAGTGACAGGAAAGTTCAAGTTCTAAGTGACATTCTCAACAAATACAAGTAGCAGGGTTACTCAAGTTCAGCTTCTGCCTTCATCT
Organism: Nannobrachium achirus; assembly: GCF_963921795.1. Classification (NCBI taxonomy): domain Eukaryota; kingdom Metazoa; phylum Chordata; class Actinopteri; order Myctophiformes; family Myctophidae; genus Nannobrachium; species Nannobrachium achirus. The sequence continues at coordinate 14,628,943 of NC_137820.1, read as the reverse complement.
CTCTCTCTCTCTCTCTCTCTCTCTCTCTCTCTCTCTCTCTCTCTCTCTCTCTCTCTCTCTCTCTCTCTCTCTCTCTCTCTCTTTCACTCCATCTCTCTCTCTCTGTGTTTCATCTGGCATCCAAGCCATCTGACAATATGCAATACTTGGCTCGGTGCTTGCGCACTTAAAAAATCAGACATTACCGATTCCCCAAACATGCGCGCGCGTGTGCGCACACACACACACACACACACACACACACACACACACACACACACACACACACACACACACACACACACACACACACACACACACACACACACACACACACACACACACAGAGAGAGAAATGCAATCATAGGCTACTTCTATATGATCTACGTACACCTGTTTGGAAGTAAATCATTTTAGTGAGCCAGGGAAACACTAATCTCCACCTGTGATTTTAAGCTGTGCAGGGCCTTGCCAACTTGCAATAGACACACGCACACACACACACACACACACACACACACACACACACACACACACACACACACACACACACACACACACACACACACACACACACACACACACACACACACACACACACATACACAATAGCTTACTCTCAAAACTCCCCCTCCCAGTAAACTCGCACCAAAGTGTCACATCATTTGAATAAAGATAAGGTTTATTCAGTGGAGGAAGTAGGAGAGAGAGAAAAAAAAAGACAGGTGTGCAGTGGGGCAGGTCAGCTAAAATCAATGTTTTCATCTTTCAAAGCACAATATTTGATTGTTAAATGTTTGTAAGAAAGTGGTCTCTCAACTTTCTCTGCAAAATCCAACCAAAAAGGTGTGCTATCCATTGAGAACAGTAAAAACCATATAGGCTTACTAAACTGACACCATTAAACTTCGACTTTGGTAGTCATCGCAGCGTGTCCATCGTGCACGCTGGTGGGCGGATGGTGCACGATCCGCGGTACATGGCCGATCACAAAAGATTGCACGTTGTGATGTGTCCCAAAGCTACAAGCTAACTAGCTAGCACGGAAATGCTGCAGAATCGGCGCAGGATCAGGAAACAGAGAAATGGGAACATTTAACAAGGGAGCCAATGGAGATTTTATGAGGGGCCGTTTAGGCGATGTCCGGTTTGAACCTGTTTCCGGTGCAAACCTTTTGAGCAGATCGGCACCAGCGTGAAATAAAACAATATCTCAGGAATCTCGGGCGTGGCGGCCTGGACCAACAGGAACATCTCGGGAATCTCGGGTTGGGGCAATAAATGAGTTAATTATCAACTCACAATGTAATTATATTGTA
>NC_137820.1:14595145-14625145 GCF_963921795.1 Nannobrachium achirus | reverse complement strand
CACACACACACACACACACACACACACACACACACACACACACACACACACACTACTTTGCAGATATACATTAGTATATTATAAAACATACTTAGCACTATTCTATACCTTGGCTATTTTCAAACATTTTGTACTTTCACTTTTGGTACTTTAAGTACATTTTGATGCCTATACTTTTGTCCTTTTACTCAAGTAAATTCTGAATTCTGGACTTCTACTTGTATTTCTACAATGGGGTACTGATACTTTTACTTAATTGGAAAATGTAAGTACTTTTTCCATCACTGAAACACACACACACACACACACACACACACACACACACACACACACACACACACACACACACACACACACACACACACACACACACACATGCTTTCACATGCACTCATTACAAATTAACAAGCACATACTGTATACATATCGTCATTGTCGGGTGGAACCCTTGTATGTCCAAAACCGCTAATTTTAAAATAATTAACTAAACTAGTGAAAACAGTCGATCTACAAGCACACAACGCCTCGCACCGCGAGGCGTTGTGTGCTTGTAGATCGGCTGTTTTCACTACTTTTGTGCGACGGCCTTGTATGATGAAGCAGGGCTTTACTTCGCGAAAAAACGTACATATTTGAAACTTGGAGATACAAGGTGTTGCCCGACAGTGACGATATACAAACATACACACAGACATGAACTCATTCATACTCACGGGCAAAATGCACACACACGCACGCACGCACGCACGCACGCACGCACGCACACACGCACGCACACACACACACACACGTAACAAACCAAGGCACATAATTTATACTCAAAGACACACGCAGAGAAACGCTTCATGCATGCACACGGCCTCACAGCCTCTATACCACCTCTTGATCGCATCATTCGCACACACTTGCCCACCGAAGTCTGAGAACGAGAGAGCTAAAGATAGAGCGCAGACAGGGACGCAGGCACGCAGCTGTAAGGTGATGACTCAACAGATTAGTTGTTTGTTGTTCTATTTAACAACATCCTTTGGAGCCTTATTAGACCACCCCCCCACCCAAACAGCGCACTATAGAAGCATATTAGCCGGCTTGTTTGAATGCTTGATTCTGATTGGTCAATCGCTGAAATCAGACGCCTGATATTTCTGGATAACAGACCGCTCCGCTCTATAACAGAACGCTGTCTAATCAAAGGCTCAGAACACCTGCTGCAGTCAGGCTGCACTGCGTGAATCTTGTGCTGTAACCAACATGTCAGCCATGTAAACAAACACACAGTGACATTTAGAACTAAACGTTGCACTCAAGAATGTTTTTAAAAATATTTTAAGCGAGGAATAGACAACGTAGTATCAGAAAATGGATTCTATCTAATCAGCACTTCCTTGTTATGTTTTCCAAGGCGACCGTGTCGCGCTGAGGGGGGGGACCCAGCGCAACACTTGTGGAATACTTTCAGCCGTCTGTAAACGAGGAAATACTTTGTTTTGTTTTTAGTTTTTAGTCAAATTATTAATTTGATTTAGTAGCCGGGTAATAAGTGGGATAATGGCTTACATAGACAACAGGAGGATGCCTCTTTTTATTTCTCTCTCCAGCACCAGAAAACATGATGCCACCGATATGAGCCAATAGAGCTGTTAGGATGGCCCAGAGGAGACAAGGCAACTCCCTCATTGAGTTATCAGGCATATTCGGGAGCGCAATCCCGCACATTTATGGCTGTCACTGTGAAGTTCCCTCACATTTAGGCTGCTGCACAACTATCTCCCTTGTCGCCATTCCCAGCTTGGCGTCGTCCATATACATCACGGCACATCGTTTGGATTCATTCTCTGTTCCACTTGTTTATGTAAATGCTGATATGGGTATCTGTCACTCCTCTCAATATGGATATGATTAATGGATGCTGCCCCAGATAGGATCCCTGGGATTGTTTTCATGACAAATGCTGCCTGCAGTCGGTTCAATAAGAGCGTAAAAGACAAGAGACCAGGAACAAGAGAGATTTGTTGTATGTTTAGCAATGCACACGAGGATGTGGGATAGCCTATAGGATTTGCGGCAGTTTTCCAAGGAAGGGCAATATTTCAAAGTCGCATATGGGGAGGGGGGGGGGGTTGCATGAATCACGAGGTAGCTGCATAGGCTACATCTACATACACACATGCACGCATGCATGCATGCATGCATGCGTTGCACACACACACGCACGCACATACACGCATGCACGCATGCATGCACGCACACACACACGCATGCACGCATGCATGCACGGCACGCACGCGCGCACACACACACACACACACACACACACACACACACACACACACACACACACACACACACACACACACACACACACACACACACACACTCACTCACTCACTCACTCAGTCACTCAGTCACTCAGTCACTCACACACACACACACACACACACACACACACACACACATGCGCGCCATACATTGTAGATTATGCAAAAATACACACATATTCACTGGCAGAGTTGAGCAAGCTGCTTTACTGTAAAATGTGGTTCGCTATAAGCTTCTAGTTATCCTTCATATGAAGTAACTGATCTACCCTACAATCTGAGGAAAGAAGACAGAAGAGGCTGAGGACAAATTATGACACTGAGTGATTTAAAGACAGGGCTTGTTGTGTGTGTCTTTGTAATGTTTTGAAGTGTGCTGGTTCCTGGTTGGTGGCAAGGAAATCTTTATGTATTCCATGCCAGGCATACACCTTTGAGGCAAACTGGAGCCAGAAAATCGATGGAGTGGACAAATATGAACAATATTTTTCAATTATTGCGACCTTTATCAGGTAATCAGTTCAGGAAAATGAAAAAAGATATACAGTATCACACATTCTTTTCTGATCTATTGTTTTTTTCATGTGCACTCTCTGTAATGTTACTGAGGTAGTCTGGGACATTAAGGAAGGATTGAAAGACCGGGGAGCTGCGGCTCTACTCCAAGTCCAAGTGGTGCCACTTTACAAAAGTCTAAGGTAAGGTACTAAAAAAATCTGAATGAACTGTACAAAAAAACAGGGAGCCGGAGCATCACCAAGGAGATTACACACAGGCGCCTGAGATGGCTGGGACGTGTGCTGAGGATGGCCAGGACCACATTGCAAAGGTGGCCGTAAGATGGACACCACCAAGCCCAGCAAAAGAAAACCGGGGAGGCCCAGAACCACTTGGCGCAGAACTATGACACAAGAGCTGGAACAGATGAACCTGTCATGGGGGAGAGGCGCACCATGCTGTCAGGGACCGAATGCAATGGAGAGCGCTCATTGAAGCCTTATATCCCTTAAGGGACGAAGAGGAGTGAGTAAGTAAGTAAGTAAGGTACTTGAAAGGAGGGTCTGGCCTATAGTTGAACCTCAGATTCAGGATAGTCAGGAGATATCTTAAAAAGTCCTGGAATAAAAAACATTCCTTGGGGTAATGGTGGCTCCCACAAAACTGTGAAAAGTGATGACTCATCACTAAACCATAGTATTGTGGGGGTGTTTTTAGGCCAAGGAATGTTTTTCGCGCAAAACAAATGCTTGCAATGGATTTAGAACCACGAAAAACCCCTAGTTTGACCCCTCACATGCAACTTAAAGCAGCTTTATTTTGGTGTGTTTTATCCTGTATAGTTAATTTAATGGGACCCCAACTTTCATCAGCTGTAACGGATTCTCCGAGGGAAACTGAATTTCAGTCTTTGTGAGATGTGTTACTAGACACCTTTACAAACACATTGGTGAAGAACATTTTTGGTGAGGAATTTATTCCAGGATTTGACACTATTTCTGAAGATATCCCCTGACTAGGAGGAATAATGCTGATTAATCTTTGCTGTGGAACAACCGACCAGCTCTTCTTAAGAGCAGTGATGGCTGAGTGGTTAGTGTCCATACCTAGGACTCCGGAGACCCCAGAGGTCACAGGTACGATCCCCTGCTCCAGCTATTACTGCTCCCCCCCTTGTGCTCCTTGTGGGCTGCCTCATAAGGGTTCAGCAGGGTTAAGCTGAAAAAAAAGCAGCTGGGTTGGGCTGCGATACCCGAATTTCCCCCGCGGGAGGAGTAGGTAACTATCATTATCATATCATTCTTTTGCAGGGATCCCGGAGGGGGCCTGGGAGTTGTGTTTTGTGGAACTGCAAAGGGTCGCAGGTAGGGCTGTCACAATTATTACATAATCGTCTAATCGTGATTATTTGACATTATCGCAATTATTTTTTCATAATCCTCATAATCGTGAATGTTGAAAAATGTCAGAAATAGTGGAAATAGCAGATCTACAAGCTTGTAGATCGGCTATTTCCACTATCAATGTTATTTTTTAAGTAGTAAGTTGTCAAATATGTCAGTAATGTATTTGTGTATTTAGGTTATGTAGCAGTGTATTTAGGTTATGTATCATATCTACCATATGCAACTTCAAAGCCTAAAAGCCAAACAGAAATGTAATTATCAACGACAAAAACACAATTAAATCGTTAATCGCCAATTATCTGAGTGACAATTAATCGTCATGTAAAATGTCATATCGTGACAGCCCTAGTCGCAGGGACATCGGTGGATGTGAACTCTCCATCCAATAAATATACGACGGACGTTGTGTGAGCAAAGCACACAGAATCGTAAAAGATTGTTGCCATCCTTACCATGGACTTTGAGATGCTTCCACATGGAAAGTGGTTCCGTTGCCACAAGGCATTGCTAAAGAGCTTCTTCCCAGACAATCAGGCATTTGAAAGCCCTGGCCAGAGAAGAGAAAAATTGGCTTGGAATGGCAATAACCCCTCAAATGAGCACTACATTTCTTCAACCGTCTGTGGCTGTGCTGCCTGGTGCTGTTGAGTACTACACTGGCACACATACATTCTGAACACAGCAGGCTGGAGTTTAACTTGGGTCCCAGGCCTCGTGATGGAGAGAAACTGACCTCGAGTGTTTTTCTCCCAGTGACACGAAGACAGACAAGTGATCCGGAGAATTCCTGATGGCCATATGCTGGTTACACTCCCTTTCCCCTCTCTCCTTCTGAACGCAGTGAGATGTCAGACACACCCACATAACACGCACGCACGCACGCACGTACACACATACACACACACACACACACACACGCACACACGCACACACGCACGCACAGCCCGAAGCATGCAATTACCTGTGCGTATGTGAATGACTGGTGGCGGTGTCATCATAGAGGTTGGAGGATATTAGCCCCAGCAGGAGTGGCTGACGTCTCTCTAGTCTCTGCACACTGCTGCTGCCACAGGGCTGTCTAACAGTGCAGAAAATAAATGCCTAGAAACTCATTAAGACTCATTTACAGTGCTCCTCCACATGCAGACTGCTCCAATTTAGACATACGAGGTTACACGTTACATGCCTTGTGTATGGCAACCAGACTGCTGTGATGTTCCTCTTGGGTAGAACAAAAAAAGACTAGTCATGTAATCTAGACCAGGGGTCTTCAATGTTTTCAGGCCAAGGACACCTTAGTTAAGAGAGAGATGAAGCAGGGACCCCCACAACCTTTTCATACAGATTCCATAAAGTTTCATCGTTTGACAGCACAATCAGTGTATTTTGGATTCATGTCAATTTGTGTTTTCAGATATTCAACCACTTGAGCCGTCATTACCTAATAAACTTGACCCTTTACTCTGTATAGTCTGCTCTTTTTCCCCTCTACACCAAACCTTTGCCGAAAATAGCCGATCTGAGCTCACAACGCGCGAGGCGTTGTGCTATTGCTATTTTTGGCTACAATGTATGGATGGCTCAGAATATGGACATCATCTATACAATGCTGTATAGATGATGTACATTTTTTTAATCTGATCTACATGCTAAAAACATGTCACATCGCAATGTCTTGTGAGCTTGTAGCTATTTCTGCAGAATTTAGCCTTTATTATTTTTTTAATCTCGCAAACCCACATGCACACTACAGTAGTTGAATTATTGTTTCCATGAAACCCATAGAAAAACATCCATCTTGTTCCTGCAGGGGGTTGTAAGGGGTTGGGGACCATAAACGTCACCTCAGGCACTGCCGTTTGTCATATGGTAGGGCCTGAGGTCAAGCCCCAGCATCCAGAGCTTTCTTCCCCCTCAGCAGTGTTGATCTCGTCGACTAAAACTATGACGAAAAATGTTTGACGACTGTGTTTTTTTCACTGACAAAAACTAAATAAAAACTAAACAAAAACTAAGCTGTGGTGACTAAAACTAAGACTAAATATATTGACAATTTCGTCTACAAAATAAAAACTAGACTAAAACGTTAGGGAGGGACCAGTGGAGAAGAGAGTCATTTTATGTTTGGTAGCTCTCAGGTGTTGCGTGCTGAAAATAGCCGATCTACAAGCTCACAAGTTGTCACAGTTGTGAGCTTGTAGATCTGCTATTTTCAGCATGCAACCAAGTGTAAAATCAGTCATTACGATGCCATCAAGACCTGCCAAAATACATTTTAGTCGACTAAATCAACTGTAGATTTAGTCGCCTAAAATCTTATGATATTTAGGCGACTAAAACTAGACTAAAACTAATACTTTTCAGGTGACTAAATTATGACTAAAACTAAATAATATTTTATTCAAAAGACTATGACTAAAACTAAATCAAAATTTGCTGTCAAAAACAACACTGCCCCTCAGCCTCCCTGCCTGACCAGCTGTCTTCCATAATCACCAAAAAGCATCCGCCCGACGCAGCAAACTACTGGGTCATTTCAGCTGAGGAGTGCGTTTTACACCCAAGCTCCATATACCCACCTCATCACATATACATTACTGATGATTGCTTGGACCTTGGATCTAAAATTAACCATCTGTTGACAGTTGAAACTCAATATGATGGCCCTACCGTCCGATAAATCTTCATGCCATGTGTTTACTCTGCCTCACCTGGCGCCTGGTTAACCTGATCAGTGATAAGGCCACTGCAGGGCCGCGGTGCGATATTATATCCCCCGGGCTCTACACGTGCGCTCACGCGCATACACACACACACACACATTTGAGAAGATAAAGAAAACTCAGTTTGACATGGAGACGATGTGCATGACGTTCACTCACATGCACGTGCACCTGCACACGCACCCTTTCACAAAAATACATAACACATCTCAGTTTGTCCTCGGTTCGAGGTCGGTCACATACTATAGGTATATGTATGTATATGTATATGTACATGATATGGGCAGAGCGCTCAGATCTATGTCTCTGGACATTTTGGGTTTGTTTGTGGTTATGGCTGATAGGGACATGCCTATATATGGGTGCATTTTGGTTTATGTTATGTCTGAGTCATAGTCACATACCAACATATGGGCGTATCAGATTTGTTTATGGCAGGGGTCTTCAACTAGGGGGTCCTCAGAGTTACTAAAGGGGGTCCTCCAAACCTTTGGTGATAGAATCCTTTGTTCTCTTTTTTATATGCATGCACTTGAACCCGAGTGTCCATATTCTGAGAACTTTTGCCAAAAATAGCAGATCTACAAGCTCACAACGCCTCGCTCTGTGAGGCGTTGTGAGCTTGTAGATCATCTATTTTCGGCAAAGAGGTTTGGTGTAGAGGGGAAAAAGAGCATACCGAGTACAGAGTGAAAGGTCAAGTTTATTAAGTATTGACGGTTCAAGTGGTTAAATATCTGAAAATACAAATTTATGACATGAATCCAAAATACACTGATGATTGTGCTGTTAAACGATGAAACTACATGGAATCTATAAAAAGGTTGTGGGGGTCCCTGCTTCATCTCTCGCTTAACTAAGGGGTCCTTGGCCTGAAAACGTTGAAGACCCCTGGTTTATGGTTATGTCAGAGTGACAGCCACCCGCAGGCTGGTCTGCCCTCCCATTAGCCAATTTTAATATAGAACGAGTATGATTGTGATTCAGTAGACATAACAGTTTGTGCATGCGTGCGTGCGTGCACGCGTGAGTGAGTGTGCGCGTGTAGCATACAGATGGGCGGTTGTGAGAGTGTGGGAGAGAGACCCAATACTTCCCATAAGTTCAGAAGAGCCGTATTGACTGGGCCCGGCTCTGCTGAGACTGTGAGACAGGAAGGAGGTCCAGGGGGCTGGATCTTACCCAGCCACAGAGGCCCGCCTACCCCTCACAAAGGCTCAGGGTGGGAGAAACAAATGCAGCCCTTTTCCCTGTGAGTTAACCCATTTAGGGCCTAGAATTATTGAATGCTTTAACCAGTGAAAAATAGCAGATATACAAAAAAATATACAAGAAAAAGTCGTGAAAATGTGTGCAAATCTTAGAATATATGTATTTTCAAAGCGAACGTTTGTAACTCAAATTTTGCTTCTGGGTGGTCCCTGGAACGAAATATTTTGAGATGTGGGTCCGTGGGTCCTTCACATGAAAAGGTTTGAGAACCACTGACATAGTAGTCTCTCAAGAACAGACTAACTGAGCTCCAGTTAAGTGAAAAGGACCCTTTCTTTGACGATGGCTGGCCAGATTGCTGACATAGAAACATAGGGTTTTTCAAAAAACCATAGAAGGATTCAAAAGACACTTATAGAATCGGGTCAAAATTCTAATTTTCACGGTTTAAAAAAAAATTGCAGATCTACAAGCTTGCAGCGCATGTGAGCTTGTATATCTGCTATTTTTCAATAGTTAAAGCATAAAATAATAAACTGTGTACCGTTCTGAATGGGTTTTAATGTCACTCCATGCAGGATCTGTCCTTTGACGCGACTCCCGGGACATTCAGCGAGGCGGAGAGGTGAAGAGGCGTTTCTCCTGGAATGGAGGAAAAGGTTTCCAGAAAGCCATTGAAGATCTGTCAGGTTACATGCTCGGCTTCTGTCAATCACCTCTCACAACACGGCCACTGTACAATGGCCTCAGACACACATACACACACACAGCCTCGTCTGTAGTCGGAGTACCGTGTGTTTTCACTGATTAGGAGGAGGGATGAGGTGAAATGAGGGCATGAGAAATGTTTATTATCTGTCTGTTTTATAGCTTAGTATTGAATGCACGATAACACTAACACGTGCGAACATTGTGTGGTCAAGGGGCATGATAATAATGCTTGGAAATCTTGGGGTTGTGGTGGAATTCAGATCAATCATATAATCATGAGAAAATGAGGAGACAAGACAATGTATTAGGTGGTGGTGGTCAAGTTTATGTAACATGATATCATGGACAGAAGTACAGTTAACACTCTGGACAGTGCGTAAAGTAGTTCTGCCCCGAGGCGTTGTGAGACACAAGAGTTATACTGTGTAGCTCCAAGGCCTAACAAGATAGGCTTTACCAAAACAATAGCTACTCAGTCCTAGTGAGACATCTAGACTCTTACAAGCTATACAGTATCAATGATGTATCATAAGGCTAGATATTAATATAATCAATGAACACATGATCTACTCTATAACGTCACACATAATCAATCATGATAATCTCTAATCTACTAAAGGATCTACTTAGAAACTGCTTGGCTCCAATATACATCTCGAACTTAGCTCTAATGTGGATCTCACTCTTATGTGGTCATGCAGCCTGTGACAGTCATCTATGATTCCAGTTGTATGATCGTACTGTACCTATGACGTACAGTATGACTATTATAATATATAATATATAAATATTTACAAAGTATAAAACGTTATGTGAAAAAAAAATCGCACCGGTGTGAAGTGAGCGGCGCAAACACGACACGCGTGCACATCTCCTTGTATGGGTCGTTCTGTCCGTGACGTCGGTTACTTTATGTGTACCAGAAGCTCGGCCGCCCTTCGGGTGGCCGAGCGTCTAGTCGGCAACCTGGCCAACTCGGGAACGATGTAAATAGGGAATAAATGCAAACTCCATTATACCTGTTGTCATAGCATCCGTTTTGACCATCTGTTTGCCTGTGTCCATTTATGCCCATATATGGAGATATCTGTCAACGTCCATTTTATGCCCATATATGGAGATCTCTGTAGGACCCGTTTTGACCATCTGTTTGCCTGTGTCCATTTTTGCCCATATATGGAGTTATCTGTCTGTTTGCCTGTGTCCACTTATGCCCATATATGGAGATCTCTGCAGACACGGTGCCGGTTCCGGAAAACTCAGATGTGTAGCTGATGTCAGACATCAGCTCCACATACAGGCGTCCATTTTATGCCCATACATGGAGATCTCTGTGAATGCCCTACCCTTTAATGCAAACCCCATTATACCTGTTGTCATAAGACCCGTTTTGACCATATGTTTGCCTGTGTCCATTTATGCCCATAGGAACATCAAAACATGTCATACTGATGACATTCAATACGTAACCATGGCATTTTTTGTTGACTCATGTGGCGTACGTGATGTCAGAGCCTTTTATGAAGTGATGTCACAATGAGTCAGCGCTTGCGGCGATTTCCTCCGGAACAGCCTGATGTCAACAATCATCTCCGCATGGAGATTCCGAACGTTTTGCGCCGGTTTCGGAAAACCGCGCGTCGGGTCGGGTCGAGGCCCGGCACTGCACTCCGCGCCGCGGCGTGGAACACGCGTGCCGAATCTGAAGCCGGTGGGACGAACGGTTCTCGAGATACGCAGATTACAGACGCACGCAGAGACTTCTCGCATTTATAGATAGATGAACACGGATCCGTACTAATACATATGGCTAATACACACAAAGTGAAATGTAGGAGCGGTTTGCACCGCTCAAGAAACATTACAGTTTTTGAGCGGTGCAAACCGTTCCTATGTTTGACTTGCAAGCAGACCATCTGCTATCCTGGAAAGACCACAATAATGAGTTTTCGTTTGTCACTACTTTAAAGCAAAAGCTGCTCCATCAAATCTGATTCTATGCCAAATGGGAGTGAGTGAGCGAGCGTGCGTGCGTGCGTGCGTGCGTGCGTGAGTGTATGCATGTGATTTTAGCAAGTGTGTTTAGTGTATTATCCATAACTTGGCGGGGTAATTGAAGTCCCCGACGGGCACTCTGGCTGTTGTGAAAAAAAGAAGAAGAAGAAATAGCTCTGCCATCGCCAAGCTCTTTCCGGGCTCTTCAAAGCCCTCCTCTACAGATCAGTCCGTGGAGACCGGGGCCCGAGCCGAAAAAGGTGCCTGACAGCCCACGGTTTGTATTGCCTGTGCCAGCCCAAGGTGCCCGCTGATAAAGAAAGAAAGTCATTTAACTTTGTGAGCAAGACTTTCGGCAAGCTTGAGGTGAAGGTCTCTGGAATGAGAAGTGCGTTTCATTACATTTTATTCACTGACGTCATTTAATCGCCTCTTATGTAATCATCACATGCCAAGAAGACCAAGTTAAGTTGGGAGTTTTTAGTGAATGTGTCTGCTTCTCGTTCTTTTTCCATTTTAAGATTGGCAGAGAGGAGGTGAAGTGCATGGGGAGAAGCAGGATGAAGGGAAAAGTGGACCAAGAGTGGGTTCCTCCAACAGAGAGGATTGTAATTAGCAACTGTGATAATTACAGAAGTGGGAGCCGGATGTGATTCCTGGGCTATTTGAAGTACATCAGTAAGTGATTAGCGAAGACATTTACAAGACAACGCTAAATAAAGACGGTTTCTGTTTAAAGGAACATGGCCTAGCAGTCTGGCATGTTTAACATAATTTGACTACAGCTCCTCATATACTGTAGGCTACTTGACATTACTGCTAACCATTTATAGTCTCTGGAGAAAAGATTGATTCATGAGCTAAATTCCAAGACTTATTAACTGCACAACGATGTTTAGCCAACAGTGACTTAATTATTCCTATACGTTTTAAAACTGATCTCATGGCACATTCTGATTTATAGTAACAAAATGTGTACCTAAACAAATGACACTTCATCCTTTTTCCTATCCTTGAATTCATTGTGAATTTTAGTTGTTCTCATATTCCTTTACAGTGAATGGAGAACTGAAAAATAAATGAAGAAAAGTGATGAATAGAACAAAATAGGGGCCCAAGATTAGCAACAGAATTTTTAATAAAAACATCTGTTCATAATCTCTCACAGAATAGTGTGTCCTGTGTCATATCCTTGCTACTTCCGAAACACAGTATTCTCGCACAAACTTTACTATTTAAAACATTTACAGTGTAAACAGTCTCAAGCATGAAGGAGGAGCATGCCTGGGCGTACCTGTGGTCAACACAAGCTGAGTTCACAGCTCTCCAGGTACGCTCCTCGTTCGTGTGTGAGACTGTTTATCCCAGAAGTCTTTTAAATAATATAAAAGTTTGAGTGAAAAGGCATTGTTATGGAAGTAGTGAGGATACAACTGGCAGTGCCGGTGTGTTTGCCATTCAATATGCGCAGGGCCGGACTGGGACACAAATTCTGCCCTGGCATCTTGGCACAGACCGGCCCACCACAACCGGCGTGAACCGAACATAGAAGATCAACAAGCCCACAATGCGCCGAGGCAGAGATGCGTTGTGGGCTTGTATCAGTTTGGGTGGGACTCCTGGGCCACATTAGCCTGTGATTGGGTTACTAGGCTGGTATTCAGATGATAGACAAGTCAGTGGGCCAATCATGTGATGTCTCTCTGCTCTGTGGGCCTGTGCTACAGAAGGATTGGCCCTCTCCACTTAGTGGCCGCCCAGCCTAAAAAATGACTGTAATTATCCTAAAATGGTGTTGTTGTTTTTTTGCCCACAGGCCCACTTGTATAGTCGGCCCGGTATGCCAGATGCCCAGTCCACCCCTGGATATGCGTTCGAGAGATGGTTCTGGAGAAACGCTCATTGGTTCGTCTTCACACTCAACACTGCATTTCCTTGAGCCCTAAGATATACACTCATCATGTTTTCTGTATCATACTTTTTTCACTTTCACTTGGATAGTATAAACCTTTCTTTTGTTGCATTGTTGTTTGATAATCATGATCAAAATGAATGATTAATGTTTCAAGTATCAATTTAAAACCATATGGTGGATGGAAAAGCCTAGACTACTGAGGATGAGACTTGAGGAAAGTTTCAGGACAACAGCACTGTCCCGCTTCAGATGAGATGACTTCTGATATCTGGAGATGGATCGCCTCATTAATGAAACATAACTTTTTATCAAATCGCTAAATTAAATATTAAGGCATGTGATAATGAACTGGCCCGCCCGCCTAACTGCTCTGAATGTCAGAAGCCCAAGACAGATGATGACACGTGCGCACGCACATGCGAACACACACACACACACGCGCACACACACACACACACGCACGCACGCACGCACGCACGCACGCATAGAGAGTACATGTGTACTCTCCATCTCTCTCTGTCTCTCTCTCTCCATACCTCTCTCTCTCTCTCTCTCTCTCTCTCTCTCTCTCTCTCTCTCTCTCTCTCTCTCTCTCTCTCACACGCTCACACACACATACAATGAACTCACAGAGAGGAGCCAGACTGGACCTATTCATCATGTCCCTGTGTGACTGGCCCCTGCCAAGTCCCTGGGAGTTTCATCAGCCCTGACAGTGACCATATCTAACTCCATTCTCCCTCTGATGAGCGTTGTCTCTGTCATTCTCTCTCTCTCTCCCTTTCTCTCTCTCTCTCTCTCTCTTTCTCTCTCTCTCTCTCTCTCTCTCTCTCTCTCTCTCTCTCTCTCTCTCTCTCTCTCTCTCTCTCGCCAGGACCAGTAAGAAGACATCCAACTCTAATTTTCGCCGCTAGATTACTGTCATTATCCTAATTTACCCTCTGTCAGTGTCAGCATGTGTTTTTGTCTGTGCACGTGCACCACCATCGTCCATGTTATTCGTTTAAAACACCACTGTCGGTTAAATGAGCTTTTCACCACTTCTAGTTCACAGTACCACCGAAAACATGATATGCGAGTACCCAGGGAAGAACGGTTTTTCAATGCACCAGTCCATGACTGATGTAAAGTTACATGATAGGTAAAGGTGTAGGCTTATTTACAGTAATACACACATTTTCTTTTCAGCTTGGTATATCTTAATATACAGTAGCAATACAATATACCAAGCGGATGATAAAAAATAAAATATAAGGTATGCATGTTTCTGTGAAAATAAAGCACTAATACTCAATCCGACTACATCCACATCACTCCTGCGGTGATGCATCCACCCTTGACATTACCCGGCTTTGACTGCCAGACAGCCAGCATTCACTGCATCAAGGAGGGATATCTTTGGATCCACCTCCTCCACGCAGAGAAGAATTCTCTGCATGAAGAAGAAGAATTCCTCAATAGGACTGACAAATGGAAAGTATGAGCAGGGACGTCACAAGGGGGTGAAAGGTGGGACTGAGTTACTAGGGCCCAAGGTGGATTTTATACTTTAGCTATTGAAAAAAAGCAGATACAACAGCTCACAGCTGCGAGCTTTTAGATCTGCTATTTTTGAAAAGTCATGCAAATCGTGCAAATATATGTATTTTTAAGCAAATATTTGCTTCTGGGGGGTCCCTGGAACAAAATATTTGAGATGGGGGTACGACGGTACGTGGCCAAATACATATCATTTTGGGGGTCTTTCACATGAAACGGTTTGTGCACCACAATATTTCAAAGGATTTGAAATATTTTTCAAAAATAGCAGATCTACAAGCTCGCAGTGCGGCACTCGGTGCCGCGTTGTGAGCTTGTATATCTGCTATTTTTCAATAGTTAAAGCACCAAATAATGCATAATAATGCGTTCATGGGGGCCCGCAGTGAATCCTTGTACCCAGGGCCCAGAATTTGGTGCGACACCCCCTGCCTGGTACAATTATTCAAAGAATGAATTAATGCTTCTGACGCACCTTAATGTGAATAACGATCTAAAAACAACGTGTCGTGACAACGTGTCACGCCGTCGCGCATTGGAATTTTGTCTGCGGAGAGGACGAGGCTCAGCGCTTCAGGGTAGCGTGAGCAAGCCGCGAGCGGCAGTCAACCTGCGGGTCGAGACCCCCTGGCGGTCACCCCTCGCCATCATGGCGTCGGTCTTACTGGTTGTGCAGTAACACTGAAATACAGTAAGGTATAGTCACTATACCTCACTGTATTCTCATTCCTGAATATTGTTACTATTGATGCCTCACAGTTGACCTCTGAAGAGTTCTAATTGATTATATGAATAACTGTGGCAAGGATTTCATCTGAAACATTGGATCTTTGCCCTCCCATTTGAACTATTCTACCACCATGCATCAGGGCCCCTCTTCCTTTACTTTGCACATGCTGTCTTGTCTTCTGCTTGGACCTCAACACAGAGATGACCACTTTTATGGGGTGGCTGTAGCTGAGTGGTTAGGGAGACTGCCTGGGGAGCCAGAGCTCCTGGTCCTCGCCGGTACGATTCCCGGTCAGGGCAGCTACTGTATGTATCGATGTGTCCCTGAGCAAGAACCTTAACCCCTAATTGCTCCCCGAGTGCCACATAAGACTGCTCCTAGTCGTTATAGGATGGGTAAAATGCAGAGAATACATTTCACATACTGTATGTGCAAATGTACTGTGACAAACAACTCCCCAAGGCATGGGGCTTATATTATTATTATTTATACATGTAAGGACTGGTTTTATTACTGAGTGAGTGGCTGACTGACTGAATGAAACAATTACCGAGAAAGTGAGCCAATAATGGGTGAGTGAACAAGTGAGTGAGTGTCTGTGTGATTGTGAGTGTGTGTGTAACCTTAAGTCCCTGTATGCCTACCACTGGGTGTGTACATCTGTCTGTGCACATGTCAGGGCCTCAGCTTAGCGCTGCATTGATTTGGCCCCTCTGTCTCTCTCTCTCTGTCTCTCTCTCTGTCTCTGTCTCTGTCTCTGTCTCTGTCTGTCTGTCTCTCTCTCTCTCTCTCTCTCTCTCTCTCTCTCTCTCTCTCTCCCTCTCTCTCTCTCTCTCTCACACATACACACACACTCTCCACTCTCATCCAGTGATGCTCTCTTATTGTCAGAACGCTGCTGCAGATCGCCTCATATTATTAATCAATAATTCACCAGCTACCTTTTAATGTTTTATGAGAGAGACTGCTGTGGTCAATTACTAATGAATTGTGGTTGTGGAGAGAGAGCTCAAAGGAGATGTACAACCAGAAACTGTCCAATCCACAGTGTGTGAGTGTGAGTACATGGGCATAGGTGCTGTGTGACCACAAGGCGTGTTTGCTGTGCAAGTGTATGCATTTGTGTTGCACTGCCCAATGCCCATGTGGTTCATGCTTGTACATATCTTCTGCATGTGCAAATAGTATGTTGAGATTATACACTGCATACATACCGGTACATACCCGTGCCATCCTCTAAATCAGGGGTTTTCAACAGATTTTGACCCAGGGACCCACCATCCTGACTAAGAGCAGTAGTCGTCCATCATCGACCCACCTGACACCCGCCTCTGCAACATAATTGCCTTGATATAAATAACATTAACGAGTGCCAACGAGCTTCAGCTGGACACAGAGACACACATACCTTCCCTCTGCTGTGCTCTAGGATATATGGACACACACACACACACACACACACACACACACACACACACACACACACACACACACATATATCACACGAAAACCCATGCTCTAAATATTATTATTAATAATAATAATATTAACAATGCAGATTTGAAACTTGGTTTGAAAGCCAATACCAAACGTGGTCAATCAGAATATAAACTGCCAGATACATCTTGATCACATGACTACAGAGATAATGTGTAACGATTTGGGTGAATTTTGGACAAAATCTGTAGGAGTAGTAAAAAGTGCACGTGTTTTAATTGGTTTCCGACATTTTTTCCCTCCAAATGTTTTCCCTCCAAACCCTAATTGGTCTGGCGAAAGGTGCCATGCCGTCTGGCGGTCCATTGTTCCTAGTCCTAACCTCACTCTAACCTACATTTGTGTGACTATTGGGACGTTGGAATAATGGCTATGGATGTGATGAATCACTCTAGTCTGGTACCTGTGGACTGCAGCCTCATCACCTGATGTCAAGAAGCCTTTTAACCAGGTGGAAACTCTTTATGTGAGCTCTTTCAAATTCAGGTTTGGGCCTCGCTTTTGTAATTGGGTGAAAGTAGTCTATTCCAGCCTGAGAGCAGCTGTTCTCACAAATGGGCTGATATAAAAACTGCGCCGGCTGCACTGTCTCCTCATTGCTCTTTATGATAGTTTTCAAACCATTGGCTTTAGCAATCAGTGCTGATGTGAGAATTAAGGGTGTGCACGCAGGGGGTAGGAAATGAAAAAGCTGTTTATGTATGCTGGCAATATATATAGGGTAGGGATACCAGACTCTGTCTGCACTTTGCCACGTGTTACTTGACTGCATGCATTGCTTCATTTAATTTCAAATGGATATTAAATACCTGGTTATTTAATAAAATACGAATGTGGATTAAGTAATGCTCTTAAATATGGGACTACTCCTCCAGGAGATAACAAAATATTCACCATCCCCAATTAGCTCAACAGTAGGGGCCAGATGTCCCTATCTTGCACCCAGTGCAAAATGGCACAAGTGTCATTGTTATTATAACCAATGCTGTTGTAATTGACAACCTCTGACAGAACTTAAAACGAAGATTTGTTCAAGCTAAACTTATAACAAACTGTCTCAGTATCACGTTCAGTCTCTGTTTATGTGTTGTTTGTTTGTGTCGCTCTTCTGCGACCTGGCGTTTCCCAAGGACCCTAAGCACAACGGTGGGGCAAGGAGGTAGGGAGCGCTACACTAATTCGAATGGCACCCGCAAATGGAAACAGGCTAAATTTGCTTTGTCTTAATGCGCATTTCTGATAATTCGCTTCCTAATTTCGAATAAAGTTTATGGAAACATGACTAGTGTTTATGTACCAAAATATAGTACTTAAGTCCATCTGTCTGCCCATGGGTGTGTTGGTCTTAAATGAGATGTGGGGAGTCAGAAACGTCAAGCGTGCACTGCTTGCAATCCTAATCCATCTGAATTTACAGGGCATCATGTTCAACATGATAGATGACAGAGAGACTGTGCATTGAGGTTCAGAAAATAAAGAACGATTTGGGCCAGGTGATCCATAACTTGCATCGTAGCGTCACCAGGCTATTTGCTGTGCTTGGAGGAACCAAAAAACATGAATCGGTTTGTCAGAAACTGACAGCTGTAAACTCATTTTATTTATACAAATAATAATTTGTATTTATCATTATAGGCGATCTGTATCTGTCAGTCTGACCTCCCCAAGTGCCCACATGTGCCTATAGTGCTCAGATTGTTTCGGTGGCTAGTTATCCAGGTGCCCACTTGACCAAATGCCTACATGTCCCTAGTGCCCAGTTCAGGTGCCTTATGTCCCTAGTGCCCATGTGTCCGTCCGTCCGTCCGTCCATCATCCATCCATCCATCCATCCATCCCTATCCATATTTCTATCTCTTATAAAAGCAAAACACGGCGATGACTGTGTGGGGCCCCAGGCAGCCACCTAACCTTGCCTACAGCAAGGCCCGGCCCTGCACCAAAAACTTGTAAACATTTTGTGTTATTAGAAGTGGAGACGCATCTCAAGGTGGGAAAAATAGATGATCAGCGAGGCAGAAGCATGATTGATTCTTGTATTATGTTTTTTAGACTACTGCTGGACACAGAGTTAGTAGTTAAGTAAATAAACATCCCGGTACGGATTTGAATTGGATAGTGAGATAACAAAATTACAGAACCAATGAAAAGACTTCAGGGCGGACATCAGGATTGGATTCAAAATCATCGGGTGCAGGCTTCAAGGCTTGTCTGTGGAGGATGTGTCTGCTGTTCTAACCCATAGATAGAATGTGGATGTCACCAGACGTATTGGTAGGCGGAGATCTCCGATATGGCCAAGACTACCGACAACAACCATCTGTTGGGCTAAAAAGAGTGAGACTGTATTTAAAAGACGCTGAAATTCTCGCTTCGATCCATGCATGGAAATCATTCCACTGTCATCACACTCTCTAGAAGGTGACAAACTAACTCTGGGAAATTATGTTCTGTGGAGCACCCAGGTGTGTGTGTGTGTGTGTGTGTGTGTGTGTGTGTGTGTGAGTGGGTGCGCGGTGTGTGTGTGCGTGTGCATATGCGTGTGTGTGTGTGTGTTGTGTGTGTGCGTGTGCGTGTGCGGCTGCGCGTGTGTGTGTGTGTGTGTGTGTTGGACTGGTGAGCAGACGAACATGGCACAGGCCAGTACCTGTCCTGTGAAGTGTGTTTGGCCAGCAATCTGTCGGCCATGCCTCTGTAACCAGGATAATTAGAAACTAACCCCCTGTTAGCAGCAATAAACAGTCCATTACCAACTATATTATATGGTACACACACTCTCGCGCACTCAGACACTGATACATGCAGTAAACTCAGTCAACTTAGGCCTACTCGTACACAAGAAAGAATACAAGACATCTTGAACTTCATCCTATAATGCAAAATCAACTATAGGCTACAGTATTTGCGATGGGTAACGCAATCGCATATGGAGTAATATGAATTGGGCAAGCTCACAACGCCTCGCGGTGCGAGGCGTTGTGAGCTTGTAGATCTGCTATTTTTGGCTAAGGTTCTCAGAATATGGACACTATAGGGCTCAAGTGGTTAATATAAAAAAGGAGAAAAAAAGTTTCTATTACACTAAGATTTGGAGGACCCCCTGTAGTAACTTTGAGGACGCCCTAGGGGTCCCGGACCCCCTGTTGAAGACCCTTGATGTAAAGTGTCACGTTCTGAAAGTCCCTTCGCCCGTCTGGCCGTATAGTGGGACCAAACCAAAAGGATGCTCACGGCCAGTAACTGGCCCCCTTGTTCAGGCAACACTGGGCACACTTCTAAGCACACTCACTCCCCTGTGTGAGGCTCCATCCATCACCACGTCGAGACAGGACAGAAGACCGTGGGGAAATGAAGCTTGGCTAATTCTATTAGCGCCAGGACACAAACAATCTGTTGGGAATCAAAGAGACGGCCCTCGTTTGGGGAGGAAACATAATCCCAGAGGAGTTGCTTCCTGCCCCCATGAACGGAGCAGCGCGCCACGGGAGGGGGAAATGTTAGGCTGCTAGCGCTCCAAAAAGACAACAACGACGACACACAGACACATGGATTGAAAGCCCCGCGGACAGGCTGATATAGAGGGGTGTGACTGGTCCATATTTATCATCCAACACCTCAGTCCCAGTAGAGTAACATGAGTAGCCAGCCCCCTCGCACCTTTTTATGCATCCTCTCCAAGCCCCCATCTCTCTCTCTCTCTCTCTCTCTCTCTCTCTCTCTCTCTCTCTCTCTCTCTCTCTCTCTCTCTCTCTCAATGCCCCCCTCTTCCTTTTTAGCCTTTCCGCTGTGCCGTGGCTTGGTCTTTTGGGAAAGGCAGGCCACAAAGCTCTCTCGCTGAGGGACCCTTATGGGACAAAGCTGGCTTTCTGGGCTGTCTGCATACAGAGGCATGCCACGGGGACAATGAGGCCTTTATTAAGGAGGCCAGCATCTCCGAGCTGGAACCACGCGGATGAAAGATGCGGTCTGAGAGAGCCGTGACTGACACTCACTGGGCACTGCAGTGTTATGGGGTGGGACGATACCAGTAGATCACAATA
Source organism: Nannobrachium achirus (assembly GCF_963921795.1). Lineage (NCBI taxonomy): Eukaryota > Metazoa > Chordata > Actinopteri > Myctophiformes > Myctophidae > Nannobrachium > Nannobrachium achirus. The sequence continues at coordinate 14,604,561 of NC_137820.1, read as the reverse complement.
CGATGACGATGATATTTGGCCCACGATGATATCACGATACATCCTGCGATAATCGATGTACTGTATTGCAAGACATTTCATCTACGACGCGTCGCGATATCTGTAACTGAAGAAGAAAAAATACCAATAAAAAGGAATTATATGTTTACCAAAACATCTTATGAGATTTCCCTCACTAAAATCCCTGCGCAAATTTAATTTACAGGAAAATATATATACTAAACTGGTATAAGTGTGTGTGTGTGTGTGTGTGTGTGTGTGTGTGTGTGTGTGTGTGTGTGTGTGTGTGTGTGTGTGTGTGTGTGTGTGTGTGTGCGTGCTTGTGTATGTGTATGTGAGTTCAGCCCCATACCTGTGCAAGCTTGTAAAGTGCATGTGTGTGATCTGCTTTTGAAGTTACCAACTCTGCCCACTCATCTAAAATGTGCAATTTGCAGATACCCCGCCACCATATGGTGACACGTGGTATTCTTGTGGAGAAGATATCAGGCAGTCAGCCTGCAATCCAGGGACGTGCTGGCCATTGGTAAATGCGGGACAGCTCCCGAACGGCCCGGTTCATTCCCGGCCGGTCCAGGCCGGCCATTAGGAAAAGAAATACAAATAAAATGTCAGCCTTCATTCCAACAAAGTAAATCGTCACTGTCGGGCAGAAACCTCGTATCTCCAAGTTTCAAATGTATACATTTTTCGCAAAGCAAAGCCCTGCTTCATCATATAAGGCCATTGCACAAAAGTAGTGAAAACAGCAGGTCTACAAGCACACAACTCATCGCGGTGCGAGGCGTTGTGTGCTTGTAGATCGGCTGTTTACACTAGTTTAAATCATTTTTTAAATGATAAATACAAAACAAACGGTTTTGGACATACAAGGTTTCCACCTGACAACGACGAAATATAACTCATGTACAGTAATTGGCCCACTGGCTTGTCACTTGTCATGTTCTGAAATGGCAAATCTTTGAGTAGCAGCAGCGCTATAGAGAGAGATATCTCTCTATAGCACGCAATGAGGGCCTCTCCAACTCTTTTTCCCGGGCTGAATAAGGGGCCCAGCACGTCCCTGTATCAGGCAGTCAGCCTGCAATCACACATCTGCATATCAAACATGCAGCAGAACGGTGCAGCGACTGCTGCAGCCGGGAAAACAGCTCTAAGCGAAGCCCTTAAGCCAGATTTATACTTGCTTGTGCGCCGGTGTTGTTGCGCACAGAAAATAGCAGATCTACAAACCTGACGACGCAACCCTCTGCTGCTCCTCGTGAGCCTTTAGATCTGCTGTTTTCGGTGCACACCACCGGCACGGTTCCCTAAGAATAAATCACCTTCAAGTCCTTGCATCACTGTGCACTCGACTAACTTTACAACACCGAAAAACCAGCCTCGGCTTCATGAAAGCTCTGTGTGTGTGTGTGTGTGTGTGTGTGTGTGTGTGTGTGTGTGTGTGTGTGTGTGTGTGTGTGTGTGTGTGAATAGGGACAGGACCCTCTGTGGCTCAGTCATGCGTGAAGAGGATTTTCTGTTCAATAGAAGCAGCGCACTTGCATACTTGCATTCTAATGAGTCCATGCATAATCATATAAACACGTGCGCGTGCATACGCACACTCGCTCGCACACGCGCACGCACACACACACACGCGCGCATTTCCTCACAGTTCCAAGTGTTGTTTCCTCTCGTGGATGGAGAAAACACATGAGATCATAATGTTTGGAGAGGGGGTAAAAAAACTACCCTGGCATTGTCCCCCATTCATTAACAACTTTAAAGTTGGCTTCCCTAATTTAGGCATGTCATTAGAGATGACAAAAATGTCAACATTATTATTATTATTTCTTCGCATTTTTATCCCACGATTTTGTAACCTATTCATCACCCAGTACCAATTGCCTAAGCTGTTATCCTGTAGCCTCGCGTAGCCAGGCTTACTCATCTGCGATAAGAAAAGCCTGGTGACAATATCAGGCAGAGACTGTTCAACTTCCGCCACGAGAATTTCACCGGCAGACTACAACGCATGACGTAACTTCCGTTAAACACAGCACTTCCGCCACTTCCGCCACTTCCGCTAGAACCAACCGGAAGTCATATTGTGGCCAGGGTGGTTATCCTGGGAGCTATACTCTCCCTCTGCCAACCTGGGGAGAGCCCCGAACTGAGCTCATGCTACCTTCAATGCATGAGGAGTGAGCGGGCCACTTCTTATCACGGTTCCCCGACAGGAAGTAGCGAATATGGATCGAGCACAAAACAAGATACCAGTTTTGTTCAGAATTTGCCATCTCACGTCTTTCCACAGAATATTAGAAAACGCTCAATAGTGGGCTCGATAAAAGCCTGGCTCAATAGGATCGATAACAAGTTCCATGTGAGGGTATACCTACCCTATAGGGACACGGAGAGAACATGCAAACTCCACACAGAAAGGCCCTTTTGCCAACCCCACCTACCGACTATCGACACATTGATTGATTGATTGATTGATTGATTGATTGATTGATTGATTGATTGAAGACTTTATTAGAAGTTTGCACAGGAAAAGGTACAGTTTCATGATGGTACAGTTCACTGGTACAAGGTCTACTAAAAGGAGATCCTAGAATAGACTAAGCTCAACATTTTTAACAATGCGTTCTCAGCTTCTAGATCTGCTATTTTTGCTATTCATGTGACACTGACACTGTAACCATACAGTATACCAGCTAGCAGAGGTGTCACCAAAAATACCGTACTCCTAAAAGTAAAGTTACTAAATACTTACACATTTATCAGCAAATTGCGCATATTACGACAGTGAGTCATGACCATTTCAAATGCTATCAATCCATTCAAAGGGAATTTGTCATGTGTAATAAGAGCCTTGAATGGTGAGAGTAGCTGGCATACTGTCTACCCGGTAGGTGTTTGTCATTATTCTGTGGGTTGATAATGGCTTTTGCTATTTTATCCCAGCTACTGCTATTGAAAACGAAACTTAAGCTTAGTAGGTGTTTTGTCATCATTCTGTGGCCGAAAATGTCACGTTGTTTTAGCGCTGGTTCAAATCTGGGGAGGGGAGAAAAATTATAATGACATTATTTAAATGTACTTTTCTCCGTGGCAAATATATGATAAGGTTATATGAATATGGGCATTGTATGGCTCAACAGTTTAAAGTTTGTTACAGTTGCTATGGCAACCATAACAACGTGATTTCTTTTTGTTTATGTTTCTTTAAATTAATTCCCCTCCAATCCACAAAATGCAGCTTCTGGGTGATTCCCCCACGGGATAAATAAAGGAATCTATCTATCTATCAATCAATCAATCAATCAATCAATCAATCAATCAATCAAGTTTATACAACACAGCTTTTTTTTTTTTTTGTAATCTTTTTCGAACTTGTTAGAGTCTCTTTAGACACTTCTCTTAATACATGAAGGAGCATGGTAGTCTACTGGTTGAGATGCTTGACCTGCAATCCTTCTACTTTTCCGCAGGGCAGAGGTTCAATTCCCAGAAGGGGTTGTGAATGGAACATAATTATTTGAGCACATAGTTTCCACATTCGCTTTTTTTTGCTCAAAGGGGCTTTTCTAAATATATGTTATATAAATATTGGTCCATAATACGGTTTTATATAGGTTTTACACTAAACAACCACTCGGATATTCATGATTATTCTGTCCAAAGAAATCACAATTTACAATATTATCGCGATAATCCTATCCTAACATCCATTATCCTGGGGAACATTAAACATGCTAATTTAATTGTTTTATTGGCTATATAGACTATTCATATCATCCCTAGCCCATTGGTTCTCAAAGTGGGGTCCGGGGACCCCCAGGGGTCCTTCAGGGAGTTCCAGGGGATCCCCAGCTAAATGATAGTTAGGAACCAAATGGACCCTTATGGGTCTGTAACTCAGAGAGTGTAACTCAGCTAGCCTACACTCTCCGAGTTCAATTAATATTGATTTTACAATAATAAATGGGGTCATAGAGATTAAATGGGGGGTCCGTACCCTAATGGAAAGGCAAACTGGGGGTCCTTGAAATTAAAATGGTTGGGAAAATCGGCTGAAAAATCTTCTCTTGTGTGTGTCTCCGGCATATCTTTTCAAATGAGGGACGACGGGCCAATAAGTGTCAATTTGGGGGTTCTTGACATGAAATGGTTTGAGAACCACTGATGTACTACTGTACAGGTACATAAGATTAAAACCTATTTTGGTTTGGCTTCCTTCAAACAATGCAACAGCACCAGATTTGAACCAGCTTCCACATAGGGTCTCATTGCAGAAGGCCCCCCCTCAAATCCTGACCTAGAGTTTCATTTGCTTTTTTAAGATCGAAGGGGTCAAATCACGATTTCGGGGTATAAAAAAATACCCTATTTCAACTGCGTAAGCTGAATTAAACATTTTCCCAGATAAAAGACACTTATTCTGACACGCTTTTTGACGCTGAATCCAATGAACCCGGTCTTGTCTCTCTACGACACTCCTAACTCTAAAGGTCAAGGAAAAAGGTCGCTTATGGCTCCAAAATGGGCCTTTTGGCCTTAAAATCAATAAAATATTCAAATAAAATCTGGCTGTTTCAGGCAGGACACGCCTTTCATATTTGAAGTATGCCCGATCCAATGGAATGGGTTTCGGGAATCTCCGACAATTTTCACCCTTTCCTATTGCAAAAAAGACACGAAATTTGCACGCCATGAACACGATTACACATTTTTTCGGATAAAGGACACTTATTCCGACTTACTTTTTGACGCCAAGTCCGTTGGTGCTGGTGCCGTTGTTTGAAAATATTTCGGTCCGTTTCTAACACTTCTAGAAGGGCTAGCTCGGGTTCTAGGGGTCGTAGAGACAAAAGGGTAACAGATTCTTGATCTGCTCACCGAGACGGACGCATTGATGTGTGTGTCATTTCTGAGCGACCCCTAGGGGGCTAACCCTAATTCCAACTAGGGGTACGTTTTACTCCGTACACGAATGTCGTAGAGAGATGATAGACACATCAGCGTGTTCGTATCGCAGAGACGAACAAGCCTATATAACTCTCCTCGCACACAAACACTCCTGTGAGTTGATTGGTAACTTTGGTTTGCTGGCCAAAGGGCTCTAAGGGGTATACACTCTATGACCCTTGTGAAATTGGAGATCCCAGGGATAAGAATGTCGTAGAGGGACATATGAGATATCAAAATGTTCGGCTCGGAAAGCACTACAACATATCTCAAAACGAAGTTCTGATATCTTATCGTCTCTGAGTTATTAAGGCTAAAAGGCTAACCCTAGGCTAACTAGGGTTGGCTTTTATTCACGAACCAATGCATTTCATGGGCTCATCTTTTAGTATGTTTTAGAGCGCATTGAGACGCACGCTTTGATATGTGTTTCGTTTCGTTGCGACATTCGCTGTGCGACGCTAGGGTTAGCATTCTTTTAATTACTATAAAATCACAATAGGATATTTGCCTTACTAATTTCAACCTTAGGGCTAAAATTACGTGTAGTTTTGGATAAAAAATATATCGGAACACCTACTGACCTGGAACTGCCTGAAACACACCAGGAAGTGGCTATTTGAGGCACTTCTGGTTGTTATAAAGACATAAGACTGGTACCATTCAACTCTGCGTCCCAAAATTAGTCTAGGGAAGTGGTAAAATTCCAGGGTTACTTCCGGGAACTGCCTGAAACACACCAGGAAGTGGCTATTTGAGGGACTTCCTGTTGTCGTACAGACCTAAGTCTGGTACCATTCAACTCTGCGTCGCAAAATTAGTCTAGGGGAGTGGTAAAATTCCAGGGTTACTTCCGGGAACTGCCTGAAACACACCAGGAAGTGGCTATTTGAGGCACTTCCGGTTGTTGTATAGACATAAGTCTGGTACCATTCGACTCTGCTTCCCAAAATTAGACTAGGGGAGTGGTAAAATTCCAGGGTTACTTCCGGGAACTGCCTGAAACACACCAGGAAGTGGCTATTTGAGGCACTTCTGGTTGTCGTACAGACGATGGTGCATCGAAATAAAACCTGCATATTCGGACTTCGCACATGTGATTTGGGGGGGGGGGGGGGGGGGGGGTAGCCAGAATCCTGGAGCAGAATAATAAAATGGCGTCTCAAAAATGGCAATGCCTTTGCAAGCAAGCTTGTAGATCTGCTGTTTTCACAACATGTAGCCTATCTGTGGAACTGAGTCAATGTAATGCCGGGGACCCCCATAAGAGAAGATTTTTTCAGCCGATTTTCCCAACCATTTTAATTTCAAGGACCCCTAGTTTGCTTTTCCATTAGGCTACGGACCCCCCATTTAATCTCTATGACCCCATTTATTATTGTAAAATCAATATTAATTGAACTCGGAGAGTGTAGGCTAGCTCTCTGAGTTACAGACCCATAAGGGTCCATTTGGTTCCTAACTATCATTTAGCTGGGGATCCCCTGGAACTCCCTGAAGGACCCCTGGGGTTCCCCGGACCCCACTTTGAGAACCAATGGGCTAGGGATGATATAGAATAGTCTATATAGCCAATAAAACAATTAAATTAGCATGTTTAATGTTCCTCCCCAGGATAATGGATGTTAGGATAGGATTATCGCGATAATATTGTAAATTGTGATTTCTTTGGACAGAATAATCATGAATATCCGAGTGGTTGTTTAGTGTAAAACCTATATAAAACCGTATTATGGACCAATATTTATATAACATATATTTAGAAAAGCCCCTTTGAGCAAAAAAAAAGCGAATGTGGAAACTATGTGCTCTAATAATTATGTTCCATTCACAACCCCTTCTGGGAATTGAACCTCTGCCCCTGCGGAAAAGTAGAAGGATTACAGGTCAAGCATCTCAACCAGTAGACTACCATGGTCCTTTGTGTATTAAGAGAAGTGTCTAAACAGACTCTAACAAGTTCGAAAAAGATTACAAAAAAAAAAAAAAGCTGTGTATAAACTTGTTTGATTGATTGATTGATTGATAGATAGATAGATTCCTTTATTTATCCCGTGGGGGAATCACCCAGAAGCTGCATTTTGTGGATTGGAGGGGAATTAATTTAAAGAAACATAAACAAAAAGAAATCACGTTGTTATGGTTGCCATAGCAACTGTAACAAACTTTAAACTGTTGAGCCATACAATGCCCATATTCATATAACCTTATCATATATTTGCCACGGAGAAAAGTACATTTAAATAATGTCATTATTATAATTTTTCTCCCCTCCCCAGATTTGAACCAGCGCTAAAACAACGTGACATTTTCGGCCACAGAATGATGACAAAACACCTACTGAGCTTAAGTTTCGTTTTCAATAGCAGTAGCTGGGATAAAATAGCAAAAGCCATTATCAACCCACAGAATAATGACAAACACCTACCGGGTAGACAGTATGCCAGCTACTCTCACCATTCAAGGCTCTTATTACACATGACAAATTCCCTTTGAATGGATTGATAGCATTTGAAGCCGGTGGACCAAGGCATTGTTGAGAATGGTTTTCTTCTTTTCTAGTTTGTTTAGCATTTATTTGTTAACCGTAACGTTACCAATATTTGTGCACCGTATTTGTACTAACTTCGATATGTGTGTACATGTGAGTCTTACGGTGCCCCTCCGTTGACCATGACCTGTAGATTTCCACTCACACTTCTGAGCTGTGTTTACTGACTAGCAGCTGACACAGGGGCGTCAATTTGGTATGGCAGGGGTATGCAGCTGCCATACCCTGGGTCCAGGGGGGAAAATAAAAGTTACTTTTAAATAAAAATCCATGAATATCTCTTTGTCTATCTGTGCTGGTTATTATGTTGTTAAATTACAGTAAAATAACTACAAATGCAAAATGTAACAAAATGGTCACTTTAACAAGGTATTATAATTATATTCTCCACACTTGTATTCTCCACATCTTGACAAAATGGTGGTATATACCAGGTTCCGCAGGTCAGCTGCACAGGTGCAATGCATTGTTGTTAAATGTGGCACGTTTATTAACATGCCAAGTTTAGCTGCACTTGAACAACCGTTCCAGGCTGCCATATCCAGCCCAAGAAACCGTAGAAACGGGGGGAAAATAGAATGCACTTCTTAAAATAAATGCATCATGCCTGTTGCTAAGGTATGGCAACATGACTGGTGTCTTCCTTCGCGCACGTGCAAGACACCAGTCATGTTGCCATGCCTTAGCTTTTTCTGAACTGACGCCACTGAGCTGACACACACTGACTGATTTAACCGCTCCATTGCACTACTGTGTCACTCACCAAAAATGGAGATATGACACATAATCAGTTATTTTTGGCGAGCGACATGTGTTTGCAAGTTTTCTGTATGGCTAATACTGAGCCACATTACCTGCTGCCATTGCGATATCAACAGGATGGATGGAGCGTGGACAGAATATGTTGAGCGCTTATGTTTATTTCCCTCTCCTCTCTGTGCCAATGTGCCATATGGTGGATAATATATTTAAGTGTAAGCATCCAATAAAAAGAAAGTCAACAGTGGAGGTTGGAATTTGTTGCTGTTCCTACTCTACTGTAGCCTACCTCAGTATGTGGAATCGGGTTCACGGCTGGATGTGAATTAATTCTCTCATTTTGAACCATCATGCAACTGGGTGCATGGCTGTCTTTCACATTCCTAGAGCCCTTTCTTGCACTCTCTCCATCTCTCTCTCTCCCTGCCCCCCCCCCCCCCCCCCCCCCCACCCTCATCTCTCTCTCTCTCTCTCTCTCTCTCTCTCTCTCTCTCTCTCTCTCTCTCTCTCTCTCATGCCTTTATTTGTGTGGCCAGCACTGAGTAAAGTCGAGTTGTTGCTCCCCGTGACTGGTAAACATGTACCAAGGGGTGAATGGCTAAGTTTTCTTTTTATCCAATAAAAATGTCTCCTTTCCCAGATCGATTGTTGTTGCTAGGATACTGAAGCATCCTTTGGTAAGGGCTCCACGTCTGTTTTGCCCCATCTCTCTCTCTCTCTCTCTCTCTCTCTCTCTCTCTCTCTCTCTCTCTCTCTCTCTCTCTCGGCAGTGGCGTCCATCCATCCATCCATCCATCCTCTCAGTGCGACTCCTCGGAGGGCTCCGGAGTAGAAGACCAACTCAAACTCGTCGCAAGTGTTCCAACACCGAGAGATTTGTGCGCCACCGCTTTCTGTCAAGACGCCAAGGTAGGTCTAATAGTAGGCTAACAGACTACTGATGAGGGGGATAATGTTGGAATCTTATAATAACGGATAGACAACATGGGTGCATGCAGCGAAATGTGACAGTTCGGGACCGTTCGGACGCACGTTGCCCTGTGGTGGGTTAATAAATTCCCATTGAACTTTGGAAAGAGAACCTCTTGTGCGGTAAAACATTTAAATCAGAAAATAAACAAGCATGTAGGCTACTATTTGCGGATGGGGA
>NC_137820.1:14563164-14590664 GCF_963921795.1 Nannobrachium achirus | reverse complement strand
GCTGTTTGACTGCAACAAACAACATGGTCACACATCCCACACACTGCACGGCTAAATCCACACATGCTCATCGTAGAGAGTAAAAGTCCTCTGAGAGTGTGTATAATCTTAGAGCGTAAAAAGACTGTGTAAACTAGAAAGGTGCACTCAGTGGAGCACATATCTCAGCCAGGCCGGGTGGCCTACCTATAGGTCTGTGTGGTGACGTATATGCTGTACCTTTAGTGCCTGTTGAGATTGGCAGATTTCACCCAGGTTTTTTCATCTCACTCACGTCAGCAACAAAATAAAAATAAAATAAACAAAAAGAAAAAGAAAACAGTTCACAGGAGGCAAGCAGTGATCCCCCCCATGATGTGCACTGCAATGTAGTTTCAAATGCACTACATTGCAGGCGCTTTTTTGAGAGTAAAAAACAAAAAAAGAAGAAGAAGACACATGTGACATCTGTGATCTTGGCAGGTTGCCCCAGAAAATGTGCCAATCTCAACAGGCACCAACGGTATATGTCAAATCAAATCCAACACTTGCGCGCCGGTAATTGCGACCGTAGGTCACAAGTTTACTATGAAAACCGTCACATCTTGTCCGCGTTTCTCTGTCGGTAGGTCACGCCTGACACTGTGGTTCCCCTGACACATCACTGTGACATCACAGGTGATATCACAGGTGACATCACCTACCGGATGTAAAAGTCCATAATTCCCCAGAATCCCTTTTATGCCCATATATGAAGATCCCTGATGGCATCCATATACATCACTGGCCAGATGGCCAAGACATGTATTTTTGAAATATTTTCTGCCTTTATTGATAGTACACAATAGAGAGCGACACGAAGCAGAGAGACAAGGGAGTGGAGCGCAGCAAAGGTCATCGGCATGGGGGGGACAGGGGGTGTGCTTGCCCCACCGATTGACCAGCCCAGTTCTGATCTATTGATTAATTAAAAAATACTCTTTCTGATTGATTCATCTAGCTATTTGTTGAGTTCTCATACAGATTTGTCATTTGCATACAAGTGGTATTAGAAATAAATGTGTATGAAATAAAAGCTGTTTGATGATGATTATCACAGGACTCCCGAGATGATTTCAACCAAATTTGGTGCAGATTGGGGTGAAAGATTAATTTGTTGTCCACAAAGTAGAAGCTGTCTGATCTGGTCTCGTATGGGTGCGCTACCATTTGTAGAATGAGGTCCTCCGGGAGCCAGATGGTGGCAGCAGTGCGTACCACCCTACTTTTACCATTTGGATTTGCTTGGGAAAAACCGATGTAAGGTTCCGGGCCATTTTTTTCAAGTTCTTTAGCAGGTGATTGGATGGGGCCCTCTGTCTATCACAGTCTGGGAGTGCCAACTCCAACCACTCATATTGGCCTGTCTGCATGACGTTACATCCAGAATCCGCCTCCTGGATTTCTGTTGGCTCAGAGCCGCACAGAGCCCAACCGTAGCTGCCGCTGATTTGTCCAGACTGGGACTTTACGGCATTATCCACTCTCTTTGAACAGTCCCAGATGTTTGCGCAGGGCGGTACGCACTGCTGCCATCATCTGGCGGAGTCAGGTTAGGAAAAAAATAAATCATGTGTCAAACACACAACAGCTTAAAGCTGTTAAAGGAAGGGTAACAGAACGGGCTCTACTTTGTGTCAATAGAACAGTGACATACTGTAGTTGTGAAAATAAATGCCAATGCAACTATACCCTGAAAGGGTTAATATTGGGATCTGTAGGAAGAAGGTGGTCCCAACTCCCGAAGCACCGCCCAACCACCTCGGAAAGTGCAGAGACGAAACAGCGCGTCACTTTGCGAATCTTGGTCACGTGACCCAATGGAAGTCAATGGGGAAGAAGGGTGTGGGAATTACGATATTATATACTCTAATAATAAAGTAAATACATAACTTTGTCAGTGACCATGACCAACGATATGTATGCTATCCCACGTTGTGTTATCTTTTGTAATTGACCTGACTGATTTCGCTGTATTCATGCTGAAACAGAGCTCGACACTCGCGAGGGGCGGGTCTTTACTTTGCTTCTGGCTTGTTTGACAGCGGCTGCTGTGCGCTGGCATGGCCCAGGAGGAGGGCTTATACAGCGGGAGGAACAAGCCATGTCACTCGGTGAATTGTTATGGGGCTTTTCTTTCCCGTTCCTGGGACACATCATGACAGAATAAGACAAATAGGGGACAGCCGGACAGGGCGACTATTATTTGTGAGGGAAAGTTAATAATAATTAGAAGATAGAGTTAAAATAAAACATTAAACCAAGCACTTTGACCGAGGCTTGCTCATCGTTATAAGAGGATGAGAGACGCTCGCGCATCTCTGCTGCATCTGGCCAGCAGTGAGTCGAGTGTAAAGTAACTAAGTACATTTACTCAAGTACTGTACTTAAGTACAATTTTGATGTACTTTGAGGCGGAGATAACCGCCACCAGCTCTCCTTCTAGTCAGCTCGCCTGCAGTCAGTAACTAAGTACATTTACTCAAATACTGTACTAAGTAGGGGGTCTACAATTTTGCGGTATTTTTACTTTACTGGAGTGTTTCACATTTTCCGTACTTTTATTTCTACTCCACTACATCTCAGAAGAAAACATTGTAGGCTACGTTTACTCCCCTGCAGTTATTTAAAAAAATACTTTGTAGATTTTAATTATTAATATAAAACATACATTAATCACTATACATTTCGGCCCTTTGAAATTAGCCGATCTACAAGCTCGCAATGCGTGACGGACATTTACTTGTAACAGAGTATTTCTACATTACAGTATCGATACTTTTACTTGTTGATACTTTTATTTGAGTACAAAATATGAGTACTTCTTCCACCGCTCTAATGAGCGGCCGTGGTGATCAGGAAATGGGCATGTCCAGCTTGCATTCACGAGACAAGAGGACAAGAGAGATTCGCTCGCTCTCGTCATTTTCACGCGACAAGTTATTTCCCAATGGCCGCAGTTGAGCTCATTAGTTTATAAACCTCAAATGTAACTATGTATTTTCAAACTAATATGACTCAAATATATGTTAAAAGATACTTAGGGGGACCTTTAGAGACATGTGTCAACAGTTTTACACGGTAAATTGCATGGTGCCTGCACTTTAAGTCTGTTCAGCTCAGGAAGGATTTTGGTACGATATGGAAGTTTAGTGACCCAGACATTGTCGCTGAAATATCGAGGCAAATCGAGGCAGAAGTTTTAGATAATCCTAATGTTTTGAAGTCATACTTTAACCAGCCCTACATTTAACCTCAGAATAGTAAAGTAGAGCAGTGTGTTGTTCTACACAGAGGATATAGACAAGCGGCAAACAACATTTGCAATGCACTCTTCTTGTCTTCTTGACTAATATAGACAGCTTACGTGACAGAGCACATAACATCTGATGATTCAACACTAATCTATTTCACAACGAATGACTCCCCGTGTAGCATGAAGTGCATCCATCACTTGTGGAGCCAGGCATGTGCACAAATAGGAGCCAGTGCCATCATAGGAGAAATTGCCTACATATTAGAATAGAAAATGAGTTGGCTATTTACCCTAGTTAGTTTTAGTAATAAAAAAGGGAACTGACATGCTCAACTCAGAGGTCTTCAGATTATGATCATGATGATTGTCGATTCAAAAGCCACAAATGGAGAAAATTAAGTGGTCAGCACTTGTATGTAACACTTTTATTCATGCACAGGAACAGAAAGAAATGAATGCATTTCTGAAACGTGGGTGAAGTCTGGTTTAGAATTGAGGACATGATGCAGATGGTCACGCCCAAAAGTGTGATTGTGAACTAGGTTGCTAGTTTCTGTTTACTGGATTAAACGGTCAAAATATTCAGGGCTTGTCTAGTAAACATTATTAATTGATTAATCATTTATATTTTTAAGTAATATATAAAGTATTCATAATTTTGCCTAGATTGTTCAGCTTCTCAGATTTCTAAATGTGCTACTGCCCTACTGTAATGAATTGGCAATCTTTATTCAATTTGCTTTTATTTATTCTTTGCGATTAAGAAAGTGTGTGTGGGAGGTAAGTTAGACTCAGATGTTAAAGAGGTGGTGCCATAGTTTTGTACCTTTTCTGTTTTTCATGTGTCTAGGAGGTTGAAAGTACATCATTGGACCCCCTGGTGTGGTTGTTATGAGCAATTATGTATTCTCATGGTATTTGTTTGTTTTCTCTTGGAGGCTGCCACCTTGTGGTCAAAAGTGTCAGTTAAAAAACACAGATACTTTTACATCACAGAATCAACTCCTCCCCTAATTACCATTCACCCAACACTGTGGGGTGTGGCTAACTTCAGCTGGGTCACCACCCACCATGACATCCATGCATACTTAATGAACTGGGGGTGTGGCCACATAAAACCCAATTTTAACTCTTTCTGTATACTTTTTTGGAAAAAATCTTCCTCCTAGTATAATCATAATACCTGATAATCATGTTTTAGAGGGGGGGAAATCATGGCACCACCTCTTTAACGTCTAACTAAGTTGCCCTAACGGTTAGAGCAACTGTCCTTTTAAAAATCCATGCACGGCCCTGTGCGGAGCCATACGTGTTCATTAGTACACTTTTTAAAGCAGCCATGGCTCTTGCATCACAGTGCAGTATGCATGGCAGCGCAGTACTCTATGCACAGCAACGCTACACATATTGCCCAGGGTGCCATGTCATCAATACAGCGAGCAATGGCAGGGCCCATCACCAGAATAATTTTCAATTTATTAACATACTCATCATTCCCAAACATTAAACATACTGCAGGCAATATTAAATCCTCTGCAATTGTATTCAACTTTTTGTTCTGAGTGAACTGAAGAGCAACGCTGCATAGATTTGGTCAAGATTAACAACAGCAAAATAATATCAAAAATCTGTTTATAAACTCCAAACACTGCTCACATTGTAAACTTAAACCTCTCATCTCACTCCGCTGTGTCTATCTTTCCAAAACAATACCATAGAAAAATAAAATAAATAATGAAACATGTCCAGGCTAAACCATCTCATGCACGATCGATGCACGCATGCGTGTGAATTTGGAATGTTGTGTTTGTTGGGACTAGTTGTTGTGTGACCTGCATGGTATGTCATCATCGAAATTGGATGCCTTGAATAGATGCATGGAAAGCCTAGGAAATATATGAATATGCCAATTCACGGATATACAGTATATAATATGTACATACATATACATGTGTACATACTGTACATACTATTTCAATATATATATATATATATATATATATATATATATATATATATATTTAGCATTTATGTGGACATAATTTATAAGCTATTTATGAAAAATATGTCCTAAAAATCCACATACAGTATGCCCAGATTATGAACCTGAATTGTGACATATATGCAGCATATATTCTGCATACTTGCCATAAATTGGCATATATATTCATATATTTCCTTGGATTTCCGTGCACCACCATTAGCCCTTTTCATGTCACGCACCCCCTAGACTAGAGGGCGCTTGCGCACCACAGGGGGTACGCGCACCACAATTTAGGAATCCGTAATCCACAGAATACATGGGGGAAATAGACCTAAGGTACATGCAATTCAAGGCAAAAGGTCAAGCAGGGTGGCATAGCGCCACCATGAGGCCAATTTGAAAGATTTGGGGGGGAAATGCTACTGGCAGCATGCATAAGAAATTTGGCGCTGATTGGTGTGGTTGTTTTCGAGATATAGCTGGGGGATATACAGGGAGACAGACACATGCACGGCCCAAACGGTCCAATAATTAACACTCATCGAGTGCACAGACTCACGCTGAGACAGACACACACACACACACACACACACACACACACACACACACACACACACACACACACACACACACACACACTTACACAAACCAGTACACATACCGGTACACGTCAGCACTGTACTCTCTATGAACCTATCACCAACACCACCTACACAGACACATGCACAGACGCGCGCCCAAGCGCACGCACGCACGCACGCACGCACGCACGCACGCACGCACGCACGCACGCACACACACACACACACTGTCAATAGACAGTATCCACTCAGACATCTCCACATACACTCAGGGGATGAGGCAGTGAAAGGGCAGTGGGATGTACAGCTGTGATGGTGTGTCTCAGAGAGAGATCACACTTCTTAATAAATGATGAGCCCGAGTGTGAGAAGCACTGTGTGCGTATGTGCGTGCGTGTGTGCATAGGACCTGGTCGTGCAGGGGGGGCTACTGTCAATACATACAGGATGATATAGCGTAACAGATAAAACAATCCATTTCTCCATTCAAGTAGATGGTAAGTAAGATACAGATAAACAGATAAAAAAAGAAAGTATCTGACAGATTTTTTATCTGTATCTTACCATCCACTTGAATGGAGAAAGGGATTTTTTTATCTGGAGAAAGAGATTTTTTTTATCTGTTATCTGGCCCAGTGGGAATGGGCCTTTAGAGAGATAGAAGTTCACAATCACAGTCATGTTTATAGGTAGTTACAAGTTGTAGTAGATTAGATATTATCATGATTGATTATGTGTGACGTTATTAGAGTAGATTATGTGTTCATTGATTATATTAATATCTAGTTCTTATGATACATCATTGATACTGTATAGCTTGTAAAGCCCTTTGCACACAGGCGCGTTTAACCGCACGGATAAAACGGACAATATAATTTTTTGAAAAGAAAACAATGATTCTCTATGACCTCATGCACACCGGCTCCGAATTAGCCGTGCGACGAGTGGCTGCCGCCGTGCGTTTTTTCTCGTTCGAAACCAGTTCGATTCGTGCGTCTTGTCGCATGCGGTAAAAACTCATCACTCCTTTTATGACTCCTTTTTGGATCCGCAGCACCGATTCCGCACAGCCTTGCACACCAAATCCAATGCGTTTTATTCATGCCGCAAACAAAAAAAACGCAACTGTCCTGTGTGCAAAGGGCTTAAGAGTCTAGATGTCTCACTAGGACTGAGTTATTTTGGTAAAGCCTATCTTGTTATGGTACAGCTCGTCCCAGAGGCCTTGGAGCCACACAGTATAACTCTTGTGTCTCACAACGCCTCGGGGCAGAACTACTTTACCACTGTCCAGAGTGATAACTGTACTTCTGTCAATGATATCATGTTTACCTAAACTTGATTGATTGATCTGAATTCCACCACAAAGTACATTGTAAAATCCTCAGGGCCCTATCTTCCACCCAGTGCAATCCAGCACTGACAAGAGTGCATGAGGTTAAAGCTAGTGCAAGTATAATTTGTACGCCATTCGGCCACTGTTTAGGTACCAAATGATGTCGCAGTGATTTCACGCATGGGGTTTTTATTGGTCTTAAAATGCGGTATGGTCTGGCACAGAGCGCACTGCTATCGTCGAGAGATATATAGAGAGAGAGTGTGCGCACGAGAGAGAATCATTTATTTATTTCTGTATTTTTTGGGGGGGGCTTTTTATGACTTTATTGATAGGACATTAGACTGACAGGAAATGGGGAGAGAGATGGGGAGTGACACGCTGCAAAGTTGGTAGGGATTGGGACTCGAAACCAGCGACACGCTGTCCGGCTACAGCGAGCCTATAGGGTATGCGCCTGGACCAGTAGGCCAGCGGGCGCCCTGTAGTTGGGTCATTTATGGCACTGAAAAACATTCCTTGGTCTAAAAACGGACCCCAAAAGACTGTGAAAATTGATGACTCATCACTAAACCATCGTTTTGAGGGGCCATTTCTTGCCCAAGGAATGTTTTTCATGCAAAACAAATGCTTGCAATGGATTCAGAATAATTAAAAACCCCTAGTTTGACCCCTCACATCCCACTTAAAGCCGATTTTTTTGGGAGTCATTTTTTCCTTTATAGTGTAGTGTATAGTAAGTGAATGAGACTGAAAATTACCCTAGCTGTCAAACATTTTCCCGACCATTTTAAAAAATACACCCCGGCCAAATTTTTTAATATAAACCCTCCTAGATGACAAATCCATTGAGAAACGGACCTTTGCTCTCGTGGTCACAGAAGTATCGGATTTGCCCCAACTACTGGCTTTTTCATATTCAACTGATATATCAAGATATCACATCTCTTGGGCAAGAGGACATAATAGACCGCAGCAGCAGTGCATCTGTTGGACACCTCTCATGCATGTTTTAGCAAGCAGTCTTTTGTTCCCCCAGCGTCACATCATTATATCACATTAATATAAAGCTGCCTCCATTATGGTGCTGGGCAGTTTTCCTCAGCAGTTTGTGCCTCCAAATCCGTTGTTTAAATACCATTTGTGCTATGCTGAACTTGCAGCTGTTCTTAATGATGATGGGACCCGACAACTCATTAAAACACACCCAAGACTAATTCAGAGCCCTAACGCGCACTCGTGTTTGTGCTCAAATAATTGCATCGCCTAACTAGTCAACTTGGCGTGGACACGCACAACACCATTTGTGCCTTGCAATTTGTGCCATGTGTCGCCAAAATAGGGCTGTCAGTGTTAAAAGCAGTGGTGTCGCACCAAATTCTGGGCCCTGGGTACAAGGATTCACTGGGCCCCCCCCTGCTGCGGACCCCCTCCCCCTCATAGGTGGAGGGGGTTTAACCCATTTAGACTGGGAACGCATTATTACGCATTATTTTATGCTTTAACTATTGAAAAATAGCAGATCTACAAGCTCACAGCGCGGCACCGAGTGCCGCGCTGCAAGCTTGTAGATCTGCTATTTTTGAAAAATCGTGAACACAAATCTCTTGTGAAGGACCCCCAAAAAGGATATGTATTTGGCCATGGACCCCCAGAAATTTGAGTTACAAATATTAAAAATACATATATTCAAAGATTTGGACACATTTACACAACTTAAATATTTTTCAATAGATACAGTATGAAATAATTAAAGCCTCTCCACCTTGTGCCCTAGTAACTCAGTCCCACTTTCCCCCCCCCCCCCCCCCCCCTTGTGACGCCCCTGGTTAAAGCCTCTGGAGCGTTTCATAGAGGGTATGCACATGCATGAAGTGAATGGCAAATTGTGTGGCAAATCGAGTGGCAAAGTGAGTTGCAAAGTGAGAGGATGTCACGCGCATATACTCTCTATTGAAAAAGATGATCGTCTCATTACGTAACACCCAAGGGGCCAAACTCGTTCAGTAACGAGATACGGCCACTGGAGGTCGCTGTGCCAAAAGGAGTTGTCTCGTTCAGGAACGAGACAAAGGGTTAACTTGATTACATGCAGCTGCATGCATCCTGTGTTGTCTGTGAAAGACCCTGGTCCATACGTCATAACGTGGCTCGCAGAGACACAAAATGGCGCGTCTAGGCTGCATTGATTTCTATTCTATGCTGAAACATAAAAAGGGCTTTATCTATGAATAAGGTGCAAAGAACGCCAGAGAAGCAGAGATCTGCCTGTTTTCACGGCGACACTTTACCGCGATGGTCGGCCCTGGTTTGGAATTTAGTTTCGCGAGCGTTTGTAAACAAATGGATTATCCTCCTCAATCGTCAGTGGACACTCACGTGCACACGCACGAAGCTTCCGAGGCTCTTCAAAATTAAAGCGTAAGGCCGGCTACAGACCTAAAGGCACAAAAACGAGTGCGTGTCGTGGGGGGGAGGCGGGGGGCAGACACAGCACAATGCATTGCGGATGGAAGTCGAGTGGTTTGAAGTCGAGTGCGAGTCGTGTGGTGTTGTGTGGTTGCGTCCAACTTGCTCACGACTCGCACTAGACTTCAAACCACTCGACTTCCATCCGCAATGCATTGTGCTGTCTCTGCCCCCCGCCTCCCCCACACAACTCTCACTCAACATGTGCGTTCCAGTCTGAGTGCAGCCCAAGTGAACGATGGCAGCAGCAACAGCTAGAAATGTTAGAAACCTTCCCATGTGTTAAAGCATTGACACAAATCTGAGTAAAAATATGTATTCAAAACTATTAGAAACCCTAGTTCAAGAACAGGTCATTTTGCTCTTTACTGTCTTTAGACCATTTCTCCTTATTCTCAATGCTGTAGATCACGTTTAGACTGACATCTCCCTGGCTCTACTTATGTCACACAATCTTTTGGCAGGCACACAACAACAACAAAAGAAACAGGATATTTTGATTTTGTGGTTATTTATTTAGTCAACAAGGGATTCATCTTGTAATAATTGTGAATGATTGTATGAAAGACTTTACAGTCAGTTCAAGTTCAAGTTTTATTAGGAAGCATCGTTGCATCTTTGCATCAGGCCATATGAATTATGATGTCAAGAGGACCGCTCTAAGATAACATTAAAAAACAAACCATCAAAACATCAAAACACATCAAACTATAAAAAAAAAAGACACATCAAACTATAAAAAAAAAAAAGAAAAAAGTTTATATTACTTCTGGTAATGCTTTGTTGTATTCTCTCAGGAGGAATGACATCTGGTCCCTTAGCGTGTGACTCACAGGTTGTGTGAGTGATTTAAGTGTACATGGGGAGAGAGAGAGCGAGAGAGAGAGAGAGAGAGAGAGAGAGAGAGAGAGAGAGAGTGAGAGTGAGATTGTGTTTTGTTCCATCTGTTTGGGTAGGACAGATGATGTAGATTTTTTTAAACAATTGGTTCACAGCATACACGTGCACACATAGACATCAAAGGGGGCTTGTGCCCCTGCCCTTTTATCCGTCTGTAAAAAGTGCCCTCTCCAAACCATGAATGCAGTTTTTACTATGGTGAAAGAAATGCAAATGCCCTCTTTCCACGCCATACCTGAAGGAAGCATTCAAGAGAATTGCCTTGTCCAAACTCTCCTGATCTTGAATGCAGCATCTTATGTTGAAAGAATTGCCCTCTCTGTTTAGAAATCCATGCCGTTAAGCCACATCTCCAGTATTGACTTGACTATGCTTAGTTTAGTGTGGTATCACACACCGAAAATAGCCGACTTCCAAGCTCACAACGTGTCGCAGCTGCGACGCGTTGATATTTTCACCAAAAGGCCCTTTTAGAAATTTCAGCCCCTGCCTCTCTAACATTCTCTGCACGTCCCTGGTTCACAGAATTGTATAATTGTCTCGCTCTGTGCATAACTGTACTCCCAGGTTTCCAGAAGGTGGCATACCGGTTCCCTGTTCCCATTCAATGTCCCACAGCTTGGTATGATTGGCTCAGCAGCAGATTTGAACAGGAAAATGCATGTCTGTTTCCTGTTCAAATGTGCTGCTGAGTCAATCAATGGGGAAATGAACTGGAACAAGAACACACAGCTCAAATTAAAAACACCCTATGTGGAGTTTTTCCACGTTTCAAAATAATTGTGAGAAAAACAAAAGTGAGCTTTGTAATTATGCCCAATAAATAACATACTGTACAAGAACATGTAAAAAAGCAGTCGGGACCTGCTTGCAGGTTTCTAAGCAGCATGGCTGGTGCGCCTATTTCAACTTGAGGCACGCATGCGCTGTGTAAACCGCAAAAGTGTGATGTAAATCGCATCACAGGACTACCGGGCACATTTTTGGATAAGAATATAGTTTTGTACAACTGTACATCTTGCAAGTACCGGTACATAACGGCAGGGGAAGCAACTAAGAACATAGGCAAAAACTGAGCAATATGTGTG
Organism: Nannobrachium achirus; assembly: GCF_963921795.1. Classification (NCBI taxonomy): domain Eukaryota; kingdom Metazoa; phylum Chordata; class Actinopteri; order Myctophiformes; family Myctophidae; genus Nannobrachium; species Nannobrachium achirus. Next base: position 14,579,032 of record NC_137820.1, on the reverse strand, counting down.
AAATGTGTGGACCAGGCGTGTGCTGTGAGACCCTATCCACGATGGCTCCAAACTCCATGGGTGTCTGCAGTGATGTGTTTCATCCCTGCTTCTGCTCAGATTGAACAAATATACATGAATTTACTGATGTATGTTTGATACCCCTACTACTAATTGACGCCGAGACCCATGGGGTCCCGAGTCAGCATGTGTAGGTTCTCACAGCACACGGCTGGTTCTATAGAGTCCAACTTTTGCACACAGATAGTTCAGTGTTTTGCCTATAGTACTGTATGTTCTTACTTCTTAGCTGCTTCGCCTGCCGTTACTACTTGCACCTATGTACAGTTGTACAAAAGGTTCTCAGCACACGGCTGCAGAGTCCAACTTTTGCAGACGGATTGTTCAGTGTTTTGCCTACAGTACTGTATGTTCTTAGCTGCTTCGCCTGCCGTTACTACTTGAACAATGTACATTTGTATGAAACAACATTTTTGGCTGGAGTCCTTTCGTTTGCATGTCTTGCTTTCTACCCACACAAACGTGCGGTCTATAATACATGTTGTCCAACGCAGAGTGTTGCAAAAGTCACAACATCACAGCAGACAGCGTATGGACATATACAGTATAATACTCGGCATACAGAACAGTACTGTATGTGTCCTTTGAGCCCATCTCTGGTTGTACTTCTCCGGTTTACCATGTCAACTTTTGTTTTTCATGTCTACTATTGTTTTTCTTGTCTTATACTTTTTCATGTAGACCTACATACAGTACATTGTATGGCACATGTGCCCATCCAGTGTTTTAACAGTCAGTGCTTCATAAGTGTCTCACTTGTTTTCTCGTCATAAAACAAATAATAATACTAATAAAAAAGCCACTTAAAGACATTTTACATACAGGATTTACAGACTACATATCTTAAAACAGTATTTACATAATAATTATTTGCATATAAAAGCAAACCTTAAAATTACTCTTCAGCCAGTTAGTCTTCAGACGATAATCCTTTTAGTCAGATCGCTATACCGTATAGGAGGGACCTTGTACTATAGGCTGAGGGGCCTGCATATTTGAGCGTATTCATTTTAGTAAAGTATCAATCGGTCTAGTAGCCCTCAGGGGTCCCTGATAGTCAAGGGGCCCCTGGGCACTGGCCCCATTGGCCCGGTCCATAATTACTCCATGATTTCCTGCGAGCAAGGCCATCGTACGCCAAAGCATAAATTTGGAATGATCAATGTCTACTGTAGCTAAGTGACAGTGGCCTTTCTCCGCACACCATGCAGTCAATAGGACACATGCCAATGTCATAAAAGCAGAGTGGCATTTCTAACCAATCTCTTGTTTACAAACTAAAATCAATTCTGGGGTGCTGTACAATGGGATTTGTTTGAACAGGAACTCAATTGAATAGCTAAATGGAAATTACAAGTTTAGTCAGCCACACTTAAAGGAATACTATTATTCACCCCATGAATGGAGATATTTTTTTTAGTTTTTGTCACATTCCTGAGCTAATAATCCAATAATTGATGACACTGCTGCGGTAGGAGAAAATAATACAACTCTTAGTGTAATCTCCGATGAGGGGAGGCCAGGTGGAGGCTGTCGTCTTCTCCCCCAGCCTACTGATGATTCAGGTTCCAAAACAATAAAACTTACTACTGTAATGCCTCATTCACACTACAGATATATAGTTGAACGTTTTGCTTGGTAATTCAATGTAATCTCAATGGAAACCAGTTTTAAAGGCTGGATTCCAAGGACAGCCGACATGCCCAGCCTTTAAAGCTGGTTTCCATTGAGATTACATTGAATTACCAAGCAAAACGTTCAACTATATATCTGTAGTGTGAATGGGGCATACATATGATGTCCTATTAACTTCAATTGGCTCACAAAAGAGAATTATTATTAAGCCTGGTTTATAATACATGATTGCATTCTTGCAAAACACATTTTTGGACACTACTCCTACAGATTTTGCCCTAAAATCACACAAATCGGTACACAGTATGTCTACATTCATCTCATCAACATGGATCTGTCCCATATAGCGCCACCATCAGGCCGATTTTTTCAAGCACATTTTTGGACACTGCTCCTACAAATTTTGCCCTGAAATCACGCAAATCGGTACACACTTGCTCTACACTCATGTCATCAACATGGATCTGTCCCATTTAGTTTTTAAAACACATTTTTGGACACTACTCCTACAGATTTTGCCCTAAAATCACACAAATCGTTACACAGTATGTCTACACTCATCTCATCAACATAGATCTGTCCCATATAGCGCCACCATCCGGCCGATTTTTTCGAACACATTTTTGGACACTGCTCCTACACATTTTGGCCTAAAATCACGCTGCGACCTAACGGTCGCTTATCTCCCGATTAGGGAGTCTTACTGGTACAATAGTGTTGCAGGCCAAAAAATAGCCGATTTACAGGTAAGCTTATTTGTCAACGGTTTTCACCGCAAGACAGCGTTGTACGACAAAGCATAAATTGTTAATAATGGTAATAATTAATTATTAAGGCTCATACAATATGTGTGATTTATCAGTGTATTCTGGGATATTCATTCACACAACAATCCACAGTCATCATCCCCAGCTCAGCCCCACAGCTCTTGCCCACTGCTGTGTGGGCATCTGGCAGTCACCTGGGAGCTTCTCCTCATACAGTATGTCACTTTAATGTAATCAATAAATCATAGTGCATATCAATACAGTTGTATCACCATATTTAGTTTTTCGTATTTCTTTTTTAATTAATGACAACTGACATCCTCTTCCACCAATACGTGTTTATTAATCTTCCGCAGCGGAGTCAGTTCAGCAAAAGCTAGCTAGGGTGTGGCAAAGATGGAGTCCGACTCCTCATGGATAAGAGGCATTACATTTTGTATAACATGGTTCTATTGTGAAAATAGCAGATCTACATGCTCACAATGCCTCGCAGCACAATGTCTGAAAAAACGCATTTTGGCTCTTTTTTACACAGGTTTCTACGGTTTCTTGGTCTGGATATGGCAGCCTGGAACGGTTGTTCAAGTGCAGCTAAACTTGGCATGTTAGTAAATGTGCCACAATTAACAATAATGCATTGCACCTGTGCAGCTGACCTGCGGAACCTGGGAATATACCATTTTGTCAAGATGGGGAGAAGTGTGGAGGATAGTTAAAGTGACCATTTTGTTACATTTTGCATTTGTAGTTATTTTACTGTAATTTAACAACATAATAACCAGCGCAGATAGACAAAGAGACATTCATGGATTTATATTTAAAAGTAACTTTTATTTTCCCCCCTGGACCCAGGGTATGGCAGGTGCATACCCCCTGCCATACCCAATTGACGCCTCTGATCTTCCGACGTGTGGAACTGATTGGAAATTCGATTTGAAATGACAGAACGGTGAGAGACGTTGGTATACAGTAGGTGCTTAAGTGGCTGGCCTCTGGAGCATGTGTGAGTGATAGTTGAAGTCGAAGATAGCTGCATTCTAGCAAGTTCCAGAAAAGATGCACTGTGAATGGCCATTAGTCACTTGAGGCACTTTGAGTGACAGTTAAGGCAAACACTCACCCCCAAAAATGATGTACTATTATTGTCCCTATCTGGCTATCAGGACGTAACTCGAACACAACGTTCGGCACGGCAACCAACCCGCTCACTTTAGCTCGCTTGGTAGTGCCTCTCGTGGCTCAAGGTCGCTTTTCGAATACGCGTCTCCGTCAAGGTTGTTGGAAAAGTAATGGCGGTGTCCTTGTTTTCTCAGTCTTGCATTCAGCCAATGAGAACGCAGGCAGGGTGGCGCTTGCCTGAATGCTGCTATCTTCCACTACTACGCGTGTGCCCCTACTGGGCTGGAATGGGGTCTCAGTAGAGTCTTTTTCCTGTATACACAAGGGGGGGAAAAGTGGGACTGAGTTACCAGGGCCCAAGGTGGAGGAGCCTTAATTATTTTATAATTTAGCTATTGAAAAATAGCAGATATACAAGCTCACAGCGTGGCACCGAGTGCCGCACTGCGAGCTTGTAGATCTGCTATTTCTGAAAAGTCGTGAAAATGTGTGCAAATCTTTGAATATATGTATTTTTTAAGCGAACATTTGTAACTCAAATTTGGCTTCTGGGGGGTACCTGGAACTACATTATTTTGAGATGGGGGTCCGTGGCCAAATACATACAGTATAATTTTGGGGGTCCTTCACATGAAAAGGTTTGAGCACTACTGACATAGAAACATACAAGGTTTTTCAAAAAAAACAAACAAAAATAAAAAATAAATCATGATTTTTCAAAAATAGCAGATCTACAAGCTCGCAACGTGGCACCGTGAGCGTGGATATCTGCTATTTTTCAATGCGGTAGTTAAAGTTATACCATGTAACTTTTTTTATAAAACAAACCTTAAAATTGTCCTAACTGTTAAATCGATAAAGTTTTAGAACCCCCACTCCGTTATTTTCAGCTTCTGAAGCCTTCTCTTTATATGTTTTCTACTTAACCGTGACAGGGGCGGGATTTCCCGGCAAAATTACGTCATCACACTACCGGCCAATCACAGCGAGGGTTATACACTGCCGGCCAATCACAGCGCATCTTGAAGTGGGGTCGCCATATTTGTAGTCGCCCGTGTGTCTCTATACTCAAAAGGTAATCTCGCCTACCAGGCAGGGTGAAGGAGTCCGTTTCTCCGGAATGCCTGAACGCACAGGAACCAGGGACCCCTCTAAAGATAGCTCTCGGCGAGGTGGAGGCAGACGCGGGGGTGTGAAGGTACGAAAAACGGCCGAAAGACGCGGACGCGACCGCGGTTTGCTATAGGGCTAATGACCACTAGTTGAGCATCTTACACAGTATAGCTTTAAAGTACCCAGGGCCCAGAATTTGGTGTGACACCCCTGCTTGTGACTGTTTTACTATCTGGTCTAAAAAAAAAAGAAAAAACAAATACAAAAGTGTGTCGATGGTGCCCACCCTCCTGTATCAAATAAAGAAGAAAGCAGAAACATCAACATTAAAACTACCAACTTATAGCTTTGAATGTATGCAAGTTGAGTAAAACCCACAGACAAACCACATTCACTTTGTAGATTTACCAAAATAGCAAAAACTGTAAATCTACAAGCTCACAACACTACGTGTCCTTTTGTGTGACACTGTAGTATGAAAAATAGGGCATTAATTTGCCCCAAAAAACGTAAAAAGTTGAAATAATGAGATCCAAGGTTTCTGCCCGAAAGCAAAGTCATAAAACCAATTACAAATTCCTCATTGCTCATCATACAGTAAATGTACTTATACAGAGCAATCATTATACGGTCATTATAATTATAATGCTATTACTTTTGCATTGCACCCAATTACAATTAGACCTTGAAATATGAGAGTTTTTTTCACACTCTGACAAAATTAACTTCACATCTTGAAATGGAAAATGTTTATGAATTACAGTTGAACACAGAATGCACATAACTTGTCTGTATACTAAAATGTACTTATAGCGATATTGGTTTATTTCCAACGCTTGTATACCTGTATACAGACATGTACTCACTAAATGAGGTACAGAGACCAAAGAAGTTGAACTTACTACTTATATATTTGCCTAGCCTATATATGCTACTCTAATAGGCTAGGCAATTAAAAGAAGAGAAAAGCAAACGATTTCCTGCATCAGAAATGTGTTTGTGGAAATGATCAAACAATACCAACACTATACCATGGACACATGTTGATCTGTGGAAGCAGATACAAATTTTTACATCACAAATTCTAATACATAGGAGGAATAATTTTTTAATTCAAAATAACAGTGCTGCAGTTGATAATTGTGCTGTAATTGCTACATGGCTCATTACAGAAAACTTCGACATAAATTGCATCAAAGCAAAGATTATCTCTCCCCAGAGGGGATACAACTACTGCAAAACTCCATCTCAACGGTGCCATCTTTTAGACACAGTCCCTTATGTTTCTTCAGTTCCAATCCACTGTAATAAGCAAAGCTGTCATTAACCTATTTCGACCTGAACGCAAATCTGTGTTACTTTAGATTTTAACCACCATTATTTTATACTTTAACTATTAAAAAATAGCAGATATACAAGCTCGCAGAGTGCCGCGCTGCAAGCTTGTAGATCTGCTATTTTGGAAAAATCGTGAAAGTTTGTGCAAGACTTTTTTTGACCCAATCCTATAGATGTCTTCTGAATCCTTCTTCTAAATCAATGTTTCTCAAACTTTTTCATGTCAAGGACCTCCAAAATTACATGCATTTGGCTGCGGACCGCCAATCTCAAAATGTGTTGTTCCAGGGACCCCCCCCAGAAGCAAATATTTGAGTTACAAATGTTCGCTTTTAAAAAGATATATTCAAAGACTTGAAAAAAAATCATGATTTTTCAATAGTTTAAAGCATTAAATAATTCTAGGCCTAAATACGTTAAGTACGGGGTCATTATTGCTCTTCCTTCCCCTCCACCTGTCCATTACAAGGCTCCGCTCCCCTCCGTGCATCGACCACGGCGTGACGACAGACAGCCAGGCTGTGAACATGAATTAAGCAGGATGTCTTGGTCGGCCGGGGCCGCCGAGAGGATGACTGATATTCCATGATGACTGGTGGGGTCATTACCTGACAGTAAAGCTGATGGATGTCCTCCACAGAAGGGAAATTTCTATCCTCTGACAAGCCCACCCGCAACACCCCCGCCCCCCTGTGCCACGGCAGTGATGAAATACTGAGCTGATGAATGCTTTCACGCACTCTGAACCTCCGGCACCAATGGCAGAGAAGCCATTTCTAATCATGCCGCTACAGAGGTTGAGAGTTGTCGGGACTTGGTTCGGAACCGCAAAAGAAAAGAAAAGTCCTCTGAGCACTGACAGGAGCGACTAAGGTGCTGCTGTAGTGCAGGTATTGACTTGATCTGAGAAAGAATTAAGAAGAAGTTACCTGGGGACATGTAGCTGAGTGGGTGTAGAGGCCAGGGGCATAGTTCCGCCGATTTCAAATGACTCCAATACGGAACTAAAACTTCCTATGATTGGCCGCTAGTTGCGCTGTTTTCCCCCCCGGCCGATCGCAAAAAGAATTGTTCTCCATTGGACCTCATTCATTTTCCCCTTTCGTTTTCTAACCTTAATTAACACTTTCATACATACTTTATGGTTCCTATCGCTAGTTAAAAATTGCCTTTCAATCACGATCATATGCGTTTTGTGAAAATAAGGTCCCATTTATGTTAAAATTTATGATAAAGTTGCGGGGGGCGTGGCCAACTAAACTGATACCAGCCGGCTGTGTTCTTCTTCGTGTGTTGTATTTTGGGAGGCTCCGACCACATTCTCCCATGTATCCCTGCGGTTGTACATGACCGTTGGCAGCCAATAGCATCTGGTGCCTTTACAATCTATGATGGCAACACCCATGCCAAGGACCCATATTGTGTCATTTGCGCTGCATAGAAACCAATGGCTTCACTTTGTCCATATCTTTTATACAGTCTATGGTAGAGGCCACCTGGGAAACGGAAGGTCGCCGGTTTGCGTCCCGGCCCCGGTCTAAGTGTCCCTGAACATGACACAGTGACACACAATCCCTAACTGATCCCCAAGTGCTCTGTTAATAATGCCCACTGCTCCTAATAGTTAGGATGGATAAAAACTGAGGACAAATTTCATATGTGCAAATATACAGTGAAAGGCATAACTGCATCACAGACCCAGTGCAAAGACTTTCGGGTATTTCTTAATATCGGATTATATCAGGATTGGTTTTCAAAGCGGTAGGCGTAGGTTTGTCAGGTTTCCTCTGGTGTCCAAGCCCATTCATTGAATTTAGATTTCCCTAGGCCTAGATCTATCCGTAGGTGGAGATCTCAGATCATCTGGCTGTACAAGACTATTCTTTTAGTAATAAAAGAAAAAGGAAGCAAGGGTAACAATGTACAATGCGGACCTTGAACCATTTGAACACAGGACATACAGCAAGGCCAGGGTCTTCAACCTCAGAGTTACTAAAGGGGGTTGTCCAAATCTTTGTCTGATAGAAACTTTTGTCTCCTTTTTTATATTAACCACTTGAATCTTATAGCGTCGACATTCTAAGAACTTTAGCCAAAAATAGCAGATTTACAAGCTCACAACGCCTCGCGCTGCGAGGCGTTGTGAGCTTGTAGATCGGCTATTTTCGGCAAAGACGTTTGGCGTAGAGGGGAAAAAGAGCAGGCTAAGTACAGAGTGAATTGTCAAGTTAAGTATTGACGGTTCAAGTGGTTAAATAATTTATGTATCTGAAAACAAAAAATTTCATGAATCCAGAATACAAGGATGATTGTGCTGTGCTGTCAAACAATGAAACTATATGGAATCTATGAAAAAGTTGTGGGGGTCCCTGCTTCATCTCTCTCAACTAAGGGGTCCTCGGCCTGAAAACGTTGAAGACCCATGATATACAGTATATGTATTCCACAACACTTGCTCTGCCCTTCCACTGTACTGACTGTACAGACTGGGGTGGCAATAGCGTAGTAGAGTGGCTGTCTTGAAATTGGATGTTTCCCAGTTCGATCACCGGCACCTCCTGTTAAAGTGCCCTCAAGCAAGACACACCTCACTGCTCCCGATGCCTTGCGCCAGTTGCGTGTTTTCCTCTGCCGTCGGCCAGAGAATGGGTGCATGTGAAATACATTGTAAAGCGCTTCGGAGAAAGGAGCTATTTAAATGCAGTCCATTTGACAATGCAGGCCCTGAGCGACAATAGAGTGAATTCATCCCATTTTCACCTCAAACATAAACACTCATCTGTACCTGCAAAACTACAGCAGAGAACTGCTGGGCCTGCAGTGTCTCATAACAGTTAAACGCTTCCGATCTATATCCCATTCTCAAGTTCAGGAAATCAATTTTTCTAAGTTGCCTCGACTTGACCCTCCCAACCTTTGAACCAGCCCGTCCGATCAATACAAGAGCAGGCTGCTTTCTATTGGTCTGCCTGTAATGGGAAGATCAATGGTCACCTGAGATCAGAGTGCATGATTGATTATTGATTATCTGATTGCTGAATTGTGACAGATTATCTTTAAGCCTAGTTAGCAGCCAATCAGCCCTCCACCCGCCTCAACCCCTGCCTGAAGCCCTAACGCGCCACACATACAAACACATAAACGCAGACACTCGCAAGTAAAAGCTCACACTGATTTGTCTGTAAGATCACAATACAGTACATCTGCTTTAGCAACGCAAATTTCAGCTCTAAAACGCAATGTTCAGACAACGATACTGCTTGTCTTTGATTTGTACTGCACTTAGAATGGGTTTGCTCTAAAACAAACAAATAAAAGTTGTCCTCTTAAGACCTGAGACCAATTGCCAAATCTATACAAATACCTTCTAAATCACTAATTCTCACACTATAAAGATGTTTCAATTCAGAGCAGAATGAATGTATATCTGCTTGTATATCTCCTATTCTTGAATAGCCAATGCAAAAATCTAAAATGACACAGATGCTTGCTCGGTTTTAACATGTTAACCTAGACATTTTAAATATTGAATCAGTCTCAGGTCCATCACATCCTGTCAGAAGCCTCGGACACAAGTTGCTGTATGTCTATGCACGTGCGCAGGGGCGTCACAAGGGGTAGGAAAGTGGGACTGAGTTACTGGGGCCCAAGGTGGAGGGGCCCTAATAACTTTATCTATTGAAAAATAGCAGATATACAAGCTCACAGCGCGGCACCGAGTGCCGAGCTGCGAGCTTGTAGATCTGCTATTTTTGAAAATGTGTGAAAATCTTTGAATATACGTATTTTTTAAGCGAACATTTCTAACTCAAATTTTGCTTCTGGGCGTCCCTGGAACTAAATATTTTGAGATTGGGGTCCTTGGCCAAATACATAATCATCTTAGGGGTCCTTGGCTTAGGTTTCTTGCACACATTTTCAAGATTTTTCAAAAATAGCAGATATACAAGCTCGCAGCGCGGCACTCGCGCTGTGAGCTTGTATATCTGCTATTTTTCAATTGTTAACATTCATGGGGGGCCCGCAGTGAATCCTTGAACCCAGGGCCCAGAATTTGGTGTGACGCCCCTGCACGTGCGTACGTACACGCAGGCAGACAAACACACACACACACAAACGCATACTTATACACACGCAAGGCATTTTATGCACTCTGACAGAATGGCTAAATGGTGGTGGTGGACAAATGTGCATGGATGATTTCAGACACTTCAAAGACATGCAGGCCAGGCACACATGTAGTCTAGTTGCGAACATACATACACACGATCTCCTGTGATTCACAGTGTGCGGTCCATTTTAATGACGCCTTATCTGTCTGTATGACAGAATGTGCGCCGGTGGGCAGACTGGGCACTGTGCATGTTTGGATTTTATAGTGAGAGAAAGAGATTTCTTTTCTCTCTTACGCGCTGTACTATATCGTCGTTGTCGGGTGGAAACCTTGTATGTCCAAAACCGTTCGTTTGTATTTTTCATCTATAAAATGTACTAAACTAGTGAAAACAGCAGATCTACAAGCACACAACGCCTCGCGGTGCGAGGCGTTGTGTGCTTGTAGATCGGCTGTTTTCACTACTTTTGTGCGACAGCCTTGTACGATGAAGCAGGCTTTACTTTGCGAAAGAACATACAAATGTGAAACTTGAAGATAGGAGGTTTCCACCCGACAACGACGATATCCACTTGTATATCTGTGCGCGCTTGCACGCTAAAGAGTGAAAACAGGGGGCACAGCAAAACAATGGGATCAAACCAGTGAGATTCCTCTGATAGTGGGTGACCTTGTAATGAGGGGGTCTGGAGCACTGCTAAAGTATAACAAAGCCTCTCATACCAAGACCCCCTTCTCTCTCTCTCTCTCTCTCCTCTCGCTCGCTCTCTCTCTCTCTGTGTGTGTTTGTCTCTCTCATGTGCACATAGGATCACACACCGTGACACACGGCTTCTCAACCTTTCCAGTCCGTGATCCCCTCACCCTGACGAGCAAGAGTTGAGGAATTACATTTTGTATAACACGGTTCTGTTGGGAAAATAGCAGATCTACATGCTCACAACGCCTCGCGTTGCAGAGGCGTTGTGAGCATGTATATCGGCTTTTTTCACAATTTCTGCCTCTAATATTGGACAATTTGGCCAATGTTTAATTTGTCATTTTAGAGGACTTCAAAAGTCCTTACTAAATTGTCACTTTAGAAATGTGCACATACACTCTATACACTTAAACCTTATGTTGGTTTGTTTACTGTTGAGAGAGAGAACAATGTTGCACATTAAAGGGGGCCTGTCACCTAAAGGGTTACTGTCACTTTAAGAATCATCTTAAAAAACAAGTTAATATTTTTAGGATGTCATTGTGGGGATGCGCAATTATAAGCCAATCAAAATAATTGTCTGTATAGCATGACTGTATTAGCCTGACTGCTAGCGTACGTCTCAATCACACACTTCGTTTTGGGATTTGAGTCTGAAACTGGGGACGGAGATTCTACTTCGCCGGGGGCGGGGTAAAGCCTATTGACGTCACCCACACACACACACACACACACATACACACACACACACACACACGCTTAGAGCCTCCGACGGCGACGTGGCGTGTCATTGCAAAAATACGTTATTTCTCATAACATATTATATGACTGCATGTTTACGTTAGTGCAAAATGGTATTAAAACGTAATGAAACGGCACTATTATATAGTTTATTGAAATAATTCGAGTCGAGTTTGACTCCGCCATGACAGTTTTCACGGACCAATCAGAGTCCACTAGACTCTCACGTGGGCAGAGGACACCAATCAGAGTCCACTAGTGAATCTCACGTGGGCCTACACTGCTCTGACGTGGGCAGAAGAGCTCTGTTTGGAGGGGGCTGGGACGGGAGCAGCCAAACCACGTGCCCCAAGCATACAACCCTGATTGGCCCATTCAATTCGCCCGCTCCTCGGGCGCGTTCGAAATAGATTAAAATATGTGCAGCTTCAGTCCACACTACAAACCACCCACCAGCAGGGGGTGGTGATGTGCGGACTGAAGTATCAGGCTATGACTGTATGACTACTTACTGTACTGGTCAGCTGTTGTTGGGGGGCGAGGGGCAGATTACACTGTGACATGAGCTTCAGACTGTTTCAGGCCGTTTGCAGAGAAGCTCATGTCACAGTGTAATCTGCCCCTCAACCCCTTTAGGTGACAGTACCCCTTTAAGTTAATCTGGGGTCCCCCCAAAATAATATGGGGACCCCTCTGGGGGTTCCGACCCACAGGTTGAGAACCATTGCCCTAATACACACCATAAACGGCAAGAACTCACAAAGGTATAGATCCCCCTTCTGGCAAGCACATGCACATGCATGCACCCATGCACATACAGTACCTGTATCGTGCACAAGTTGATGTTTATTTAAAGAGTTTACTTTAAGCTTCAGGAACTGGTGTTATCTATGCAATTTCTTCCTATCGCCAACATAAAAGCCTGGGTTTCCGAGGCTATCTATGCAATGCTGTTTTCACAACATTTTGATCACACACTGATTTCAAACACGAGCACAAGCACGCACGCACGCACACACACACACACACACACACACACACACACACACACACACACACACACACACACACCGCTTAAGCTCACAGGCACTAGTTTTCTTTCTGCAACCGTACATCATGAGTCACTTCAAAACTGGCCTCCTCTTGGGCATGTCATTTCAGCCCATTTATTTTGTCTTGTTTTGTTTTTTAATGTTCTTTTTCTTTTTTAACCGTTTTAGTGCCTATCTAGAATTAATTCAGGGGAAAAAAACAGGCAGTATTGTGCCATTCCTGAACATATTCGGGATATATACAGTAGGGGTGTAACGATTCATGTACCTGGCAATTCGATTCGATTACGATTCAGAGGGCTACGATTCAATTAAATTACGATTATCGATTATCACGATTCATCACGATTCCAATACATGATTTATTTCACCTGGCCAAAAACCGAATACTACATAATACATTTTTGGCATGGCTGAGCCTCTGTTGTATTAACTGTTGTATTAACTTATAATCACTATGGTCCACAATATTATGAATATTAATATAATATTTAGCTAACAACCATATTCATTTCAAGGAAATGCATAGACCCTCATTTAATGGCCACATAAAAACCTAATTTTAACTCTTTCTGTACAATTTTATAATCATAATACCTGATAATCATGTTTTTTTTTGGGGGGGGGGGGGGGATCATGGCACTTCATCTTTAATGAAATGATGCCTCTGGCGACAAGGCAGGAGAAAAGACCTCTTTGCTTTAACGTCTACAAAACGCGAGGTGAAACGTGTTCCTCATCCTCTGTCACGTGTCATCCTGTGCAGGGTTTGCCACCTCCGTGTCTTCGCCGTTCGTTCATTCGTCACATTTCAATTCACAGAGGCTATGTGATGTGCGGGTGTTGGTGTGGATTGCTGACCGCCTCACTATACAGTATATGTCCCTCATCAACGTTCCTTTGTGTGCCACAGGTCTCTAAGGTGATGCTGCCATGTACCAGCACCAAGCAGCTGCTTTCCTTCTGTAGTCAGGTAGGGCATGATACTGTAGATACACAGTAAAAATCCTCAGTGCGTATGAAAGTAATAAGTGTGTGCTATGGGCATTCACGAATAGTGATATTTAGTATTCGAATTATACAACCTCAAAGTATTTGAATAGTCGAATATTCGACAGGACTGGCCAAACTGTCAAATATCAAGTAAGCAAGAGGCGAACATTGTGAAAAATAGCAGATCGCAACGCGTTGTGAGCATGTAGATCTGCTATTTTCACAATATTTAGTATCTGTGGAACCGAGTCACATTAAATGTAATACCTACAATTCCAAGTGCTTGTCAGGGTGGGGGTCCCCAGTTCAAATATGTTTATTTTGGGGGCCACCGCCTAAAAAGGTTTGAGAACACCTGGTATAGAGCATTAACAAAATGTAATGCATCCACCAGGGGCATTGACAACTCATTCTTATGACTTCCTATATCTAGCCAAGCTTTTAAACTATATATTTTTTAAAGAGAAAACAATAAAAAAAAATAAAGAATAAATACCGGTAAGCGAATATTCGACTTTGGTGAACAACGTCGAATATTCGAATATTTGGTGAATGCCCTAGTGTGTGCGTGTGTGTGTGTGCGCGCGTGTGCGCGTGTGCACGTGTGTGCGTGTGTGTGTGTGTGCGTGCATGCTCGTGAACGTGCATGCATACTGTACGGTATGTCCATCTGTCTGTCTGTATGTCTGTCTGTCTGTTTGTTTGTTTGTTTGTCTGTTTATGTATCTGTCCATCTGTGGTCTGCATCATTTGCAGGGTTTGTCACTGCAGGCAGGCTTGGCTTTGGACTGTTTCCAAGAGGTTACTGTATAATGAAGTAAACATTTCTATGGCTTTGTAGCGCCAGCGAGAAAGCCAGTAGATGTTCTTTGGCACTCTCTCCCAGAATTGATTTCATGAGCTGCCAATTAGATTAAAGCAAGCTGTTAAAGGAAAGGCCTTGAGTGAGATGGTCTGCATGCAGGATTTTGTACTTTTACCTTTGGTACTTTAAGTACATTTCGATAATAGTACTTTCGTACTTTTACTCAATTACATTTTGAATTCTAGACTTTTACTTGCAACAGAGTATTTCTACATTGCAGTATTGATACTTTTACTCAAGTAAAACATTTGAGTACTTTTTCCACCACTGACACACACACACACACACACACACCTACACACACACACACACACGCACACGCACGCACGCACACGCACACACACACGCACACACACACGCACACATTAATGTGTATATATACATTCGCTCACTGCATCCTGACAACTAAGCTAATTACAGGCACAGTACACTAGTACCCAGGGACACATTAGCACATCCTGAACTCACCTCCACCAGCACCACACTGCATGCAGGGGCGTCACAGGGGGGGGGGGGGACTGAGTTACTAGGGCCCAAGGTGGAGGGGGGCCTTAAAGGCCCAGTTCACCTCTTGGGACAACCAGATCTTATTTTATTGTTGTTTGGGACAAGATCAACACGATCCTGAGTAATTTTTTTGTGTTCAATCTGTGTTTTGAGATATTTTAGTATTTCAGCATGAATGATGATGCATTTTGCATCATATGATGCAAAATGCATCATCATTGCAGATATACAAGCGAGTGCCGGGCTGCGAGCTTGTAGATCTGCTATTTTTGAAAAGTCGTAAGAATGTGTGCAAATCTTTGAATATATGTATTTTAAGCGAACATTTGTAACTCAAATCACTGGGTGAAAAGAGAGATTATCTGACATATACTGGTAGATTATATGACCAATTTTGTACCAGTATACTGGGCATATACCGACATTATTGGAAGTTTTCAGTTCAGGAGATTTTCAGGCATATTCCCCTGTAAACTGCAAATAATAGGTGATATTCTGTCCCCAGCTAGACAAAGGAACACAAAGGCACACCCTGCTGTGCCTTTGTCTAGCTGGGGGCAGAATATCAGGGGAATATGCCTGAAAATCTCTTGAACTGAAAACTTCCAATAATGTGGGTATATGCCCAATATACTGGTACAAAATTGGTCATATAATCTACCAGTATATGTCAGATAATCTCTCTTTTCACCCAGTGAATTTTGCTTCTGGGGGGTCCCTGGAACTAAATATTTTGAGATGGGGGTCCGTGGCCAAATACATATCATTTTGGGGGTCCTTCACATTAAAAGGTTTGAGCACCACTGACATAGAAACTTTTTTTTTTTTTCAAAAAACCTTAGAAGGATTTGAAATATTCAAAGA
>NC_137820.1:14545664-14558164 GCF_963921795.1 Nannobrachium achirus | reverse complement strand
CTGTTGGTGAATATGGTTCTGTTGCGTTGCTCCGTTTCCTAAATGCATTCTCTCTCCCTCCCTCCCCCCTAGACCTATGATATGTGTCCTATTTGGTCATTTGATTGTTTTGCGCTCTCCACATCTGCTGTCATTGAGTGACGCCAGCTGACTGTGCTTAGCAGTTGATTATGTGACGCTGCGAAATGAATATGATGAGTGATTTATGCAACCTCTTGGATCTCCGTGATCAATGGCGAAATTAGATCTTATTCTGCATGGGGTTTCACATCAAAAGGGCCCTGTACTGCTGTGAGGGGGGCCCATAGAGTAGGAGATTAGAGACCCCTAATAGATTGGAAATGACAAAATACATATCGTCGCTGTCGGGTGGAAACCTCGTATCTTCAAGTTTCAAATGTGTATGTTCTTTCGCAAAGTAAAGCCCTGCTTCATCAGACAAGGCCGTCGCACAAAAGTAGTGAAAACAGCAGATCTACAAGCACACAACGCCTCGCACCGCGAGGCGTTGTGTGCTTGTAGATCTGCTGTTTTCACTAGTTTAAATCATTTTTAAAATTAAAAATTAAAAATGAACGGTTTTGGACATATAAGGTTTTCACCCGACAACGGCGATATAATAGCCTATGAATTTATAATACTGTCACCAGTAGGTGGACCCTTGGGTTTATTAAACCCATCAACCCTATACAAATTACGCTTGTGTCCGTGATTCATTGTAGCCTAAACAAAGCGATACAAGACTACAGCTCCTGCCCCCTAATCAAGAACTGTGGCTTTAGTTTTCCACTGTTGGGAAAAGCCACAATATTAGTTAAACTAAAAAGACCTGGAACGCATCTGTGTCGCGTTGGACTTGAACCACTTTAACCATTAAAATAGCAGATAGACAAGCTCACAACGCGGCACTGAGTGCCGCGCTGCGAGCTTGTAGATCTGCTATTTTTGAAAATGTGTGCTAAGTCTTTGAATATTTTTTACCCCATTCTATTAATGTCTTCTAAATCCTTCAAAGGTATTGTGAAAAACACATCAGTGGTTTTCAAATATTTTCATGTTCATAATTGGCAGCCGACCCCATCTCGAAATATTATGTATCAGAGATCCCCCAGAAGCAAATATTTGAGATGCAAATGTTCGCTTTAAAAAATACATATTCAAAGATTTGCTAAAGAATTCTAGATTTAGATGCTATCTAGAAATAGCAAATCTACAAGCTTGCAGCAAAGCACTCGGTGCCGCGCTGTGAGCTTGTATATCTTTAATAGTTAAAGCATAAAATGATGGTTAATTAAAGTAACGCGTTCCAGTTCTAAAGAACATGAACTTGGATTTGGACTGCTTCCGAGAGGGCAGTAAGCTACAAAGGAAAATGATGAATGAAATGCTGCGCCGATGTAGGCTATAAGGGTTCAAAAATGGTCCACAATACTCTCTAACGCTCTCTCTCTCTCTCTCTCTCTCTCTCTCTCTCCGTCTCCCCGTCACTCTCTCCCTGGAAAGCTTGTGAATAGCAATGGAAAGGACTTTTTTTGTGTTGAAAAGACATCTTTCTTTGTTTGGGACATGTTTCTTTGTGGGATGGGCCGGAGTCGTTGATTTGGGTTATGAAAAAAACCTGACCCACACATCACTATTATATGTTGTCAGGGTGGGAGCATGGGCGAATGGGGAATTGATGGAACGGAGATGAGATTAGGGGAGCTTTTTCCAATCTGTTGCATGAGAACAGTGGGCTTACGTTATGTATCTTCCAGCCATCTGAGCTGGCTTATCCTGATACAGCCAGGGGCACACACACACACACACACACACACACACACACACACACACACACACACACACACACACGCGCGCGCGCGCGCGCGCGCACACACACACACACACACACACACACACACACACACACACACACACACACACACACACACACACACACACACACAATGGTGCAGTGCACAAGTCGAAGTAAAAGTAAAAGCAAGAGAGCGAAAGAGAGAGAGAAAGATTGGTGAGTGAGACTTGGGTCTTAACTGGTCATGTTAAGGTGTCTCCACACCAAACAGCCTACAGGAGACTCCTTCTGACTGTACACAGACTGCAAAGAAAAAATAAGCACTTTTTTTCCAGCCGACGCCGACTGTAGTTACTGTATGGCAGTGTTGCCAGGTCTGCTCGTTATAAGTGACTTTGATCCTGTTTTCCCATAATCTTGCTAGTTGTGGGTTGCCTTTTTTTTAGCTTGTGTAGTGTTCTCATGCAGTGTAGGGAACTGTCACTAAGCACCAAGTTAAACCACAGCCAATGAAGACAGAGTCCGTGTAAGATATGACCATTTACTTTGGCACTTCTTCAATGACATGACGGTGAAAACTGAAAAATAATAAACAATACAAACATTCAGTGTGTGTGTTCTTAACTAGCAGCATTAAATGCATTTCAGAGTAAAAATGAAACCAGTTAAGTAGCAGATCCACAGGGCACACTTCAAAGTGACCAGTTAATTGGCTATTCACACTTCAAAATGATTAGCAGAATGATATACACCTGTGCACTAGGCACTGCTCTGCAGACAGCAGCAAACATGGTCAAATAATTAACTTCCAAATACAACATAAACATTCATCCAAACGCCACAAAGGGTTCACAGAGAGTTAAACTAACTGAAATTAACAACACAACTTACAGCATTGCCTCTAAAATGCTTCCAAGTGGGTTAGATGGGTTTTTTCAGGCTCACAGCTCTTAACAGGTTGTCTCTCTGTGCACTGCTGCATCAATAATGGTGCTGACAGGAAGTGGCTCTGGCCACATACAAAAGGAGCTTTCAAAATAAAACGTACAGCTTCACATTAAAGCACTCACAAGCATTTCTCATGTAAATAGAAATACAAACATGTTGCATTGAATTACTTCAAGTAAAAAATAAACACAAAACTTTAACCTTGCCTGAGGCAACACACTCCCCGTCTGACCTATGTGAGGTCACTATAACTTGTGGGAGTCCATGACAGTCTCTAGTCTAGATCAACCGTTGGGAATGCCTTGATCATTTGTCTCATGTGTGTCCTTTCCGAGGGAAGTAGCAGGGATCATGTCCATGGGCAAACTGTTGCGGGTGGTCAGCTTGAGCGGAACTAGGCCTCCTACTGGTAGCTTTGGCATGGAAGGTAAGTATCCATCGCTCCAAGGGGTGCAGTACTGGTTCGCTAGAGCAAGGGGCATTGACGGTGAGAGGATGAAGGGGTTTTGTGAATCTGTAGGTTGAGGTAGGACGGAGGGTCTGGTGGACCAGGGAGACTGCACCAGGCAGGATGCAGGTAAGGATCTTGCAGGTAAGGACTGATGGATACATTGGACATGATCTTGGACGTACACTTGCTCTGTCTCTTTGTTATGTATGAGACTTGTGCTGCGTAGTGAAGTTGCATGGCAACCATATTCCAACATGTTGGTCTTGAACGTGTTGACCATCGGCTTGTGTACACTGCCCGAGCACACCTCCCCTATTACCACCCAGCCCAGGTCCAGACGTTGGGCGAAGGGAGCATGGTGTGGTCCGTTGACCTGTTGCCTGACCTTGTGTGCCCTGATGACGTCTCTTCCAAGTAACATAAGTATTTCTGCTTCTGGGTCTAATTGAGGGATGTGCTTGGCAATGTGCTGAAGATGAGGCTGATGTATCACTGCGCTTGGTGTGGGAATCTCTGAACGATTGTTTAGGATCTCTTGACATTCAAGGAGTGGTGGGAGAGAGATGACAGTTTTGCCATCCAGGGACTCAATCTGGAATCCTTTTACCAATCTGCCAGATTTTTCGGTAATGCCTGAACAAGTTCTGAGGTCGTACGAGAGTGGTTTGCTCTCCACACTGAACAGCTTGAAGAACTCTGGTCTGGCTAATGAGCGATTGCTCTGTTCGTCCAGAATTACATAGGCTTTGATTGCCTGGTCCTTTGCACCCTTGGGGTACACCTTTGTGAGGCAAATCTTTGAACATGAGCGACTCCACTCCCCTGGACCACACACTTCTGTGCAGCTTGTTTCTACCACAGCCGTGTCAGGCTGCTCTTCTCCCTCCCCGCCGTTCTCTTGTGACAGTGAAGTAGGCATGTTGGTTTCAGGAGATGGGCCAGGATGCATGGCCGCATCATGATTGGGGCTGTCACATTCCAAGCACTTCACAACAGAATTGCAGTCCTTGGCCATGTGGGAGGCTGATGAACAGCATTTAAAACATATGCCTCGCTCCTTCAGGAAGACCTTTCTATCATCGAGGGATTTGTGTCTAAATGCTCTGCATCTTTTGAGAGGATGCATCATGTTGTGTATTGGACAGTTTTTGTTAGGGTCCTCGTTGGGTGTAGAAACATCTGTTTGGCGAACTGAGATGGGTTTGTTGGTGTTGAAGTTGCTGTCTTGATACATGAAGCTAGGGTCATTTCGCTTCTTTGCCTCATAGCATACAAAGTCACAAAAATAATCAAAGGGAGGGAAGCGACCGTGGTGATCTTCTTTATAGCATGACCCAGAAGACAGCCAGTTTTCTTGAAGTGCAAACGGAAGCTTCTGCACAATTGGTCCAATTCCGCGTGGGGTGTCGAGGTACGACAGACCGGAGAGGTAGCCATCCTCCTTGGCTCCTTGGATCTCCATAAGCAGATCCCCTAGTTCACGTAATTTGACGTAGTCTTTCGCTGAGATGTTTGGGAAACTGTCCAGCCGCTGAAACAGTAACCTTTCAATAATTTCGGGAGCAGCATAACAGTCACGCAGTCTCTCCCATGCTTTCTGTAATGCTCGGTTGGGGTTGCCAACATGTACTGAGCGTATGCGTCTCACCTGTTCTCTAGATTCCTTTCCCAGCCATTTTGTCATGAGGTCTAATTCTTGAATTGGTGTGAGGTTAACTTCACCAGTTGCACTAGTGAATGAGGAGAACCATGCAAGGTAATTCTCTGGTTTATCATCGAACTGGTACAGTCCTGAATTGACAAGGTCTCTCCGTGCCAAATACTGTGCCAATGTCTCTGCTGGAGGTGGTGTGCTAGCTGGCAGATTATGTTGGGGGACATAGGGCGAAGCAGGTGTGTTAGCTGGGCGATGATGTTGAGGGATGTAGGGCGATGCATGGATATTCATGGAGTCGTTGGCTGTTTTGACTCCAGGTGTCATCTTAGCTCTCAACGGGTCAGGTAAGTATTTATCTTCAACTTTCACAGACTTTGGTGAGTATGTATTGTCAGCCTTTACAGATTGAGGTGAGTTGACCTTTACAGATTTTGGCTCGCTGCTAATGGCTTGTAGTTGTGGAACCTCATGTACAGATACAAAGCTGTCTTGTGACTGTGCGTCATGTGGTGAGTGTTTTTGCAAATCAATTTGAGATTGTACATATTCACTTGTGCGTTCCATTTTCACTTTTTCTGATTCAGAGTCCTCTATTTCGTCTACAACATACAGCGCTTCAGCATGTTCCCACACCTGTGCCTCCACTACGGCTGCATCAGCTTCTCGCTGTAATGTTAGCACTTCCAATTCTGTGTCTATTCGTACTGTTTCCAACTGAGTTTGTGCATCTCGTGTTATCCTTTCTGCCTCTCTGGCAGCTTTTTCCATTTTTAATTTAGCCTCCTGAGTAGCATATTGTGCTCTCACCTTGGCTGCTTCAGCTTGGGCTCGGGCACGGGTCGCACTTGCTGTTGAAGATGATGTCCTGTTGCTCCCAGCATTGGATGCCTTGCTGCTTGCTTTCGTAGCCATCTTGTCACTCCACTTGAAAACTTCCAGTGTTGCTTTTTCACTGTAGTGTTCTCATGCAGTGTAGGGAACTGTCACTAAACACCAAGTTAAACCACAGCCAATGAAGACAGAGTCCGTGTAAGATATGACCATTTACTTTGGCACTTCTTCAATGACATGACGGTGAAAACTGAAAAATAATAAACAATACAAACATTCAGTGTGTGTGTTCTTAACTAGCAGCATTAAATGCATTTCAGAGTAAAAATGAAACCAGTTAAGTAGCAGATCCACAGGGCACACTTCAAAGTGACCAGTTAATTGGCTATTCACACTTCAAAATGATTAGCAGAATGATATACACCTGTGCACTAGGCACTGCTCTGCAGACAGCAGCAAACATGGTCAAATAATTAACTTCCAAATACAACATAAACATTCATCCAAACGCCACAAAGGGTTCACAGAGAGTTAAACTAACTGAAATTAACAACACAACTTACAGCATTGCCTCTAAAATGCTTCCAAGTGGGTTAGATGGGTTTTTTCAGGCTCACAGCTCTTAACAGGTTGTCTCTCTGTGCACTGCTGCATCAATAATGGTGCTGACAGGAAGTGGCTCTGGCCACATACAAAAGGAGCTTTCAAAATAAAACGTACAGCTTCACATTAAAGCACTCACAAGCATTTCTCATGTAAATAGAAATACAAACATGTTGCATTGAATTACTTCAAGTAAAAAATAAACACAAAACTTTAACCTTGCCTGAGGCAACACAGCTTGTTTCTGAAGTGTAGTTGCTTATTTGGCCTTGCTTTCAACATTCTTTTAGAAAATAACTAATGTAATAGAGCTCAATAGGTGAAACTGGTCGCTTCTTTTGGGCTTATAGTTTCATAGACCTGGTCGCTTGTTTCACTCACAGAATCTGGCAACCGTAGGGCAGAGGCAGAGATTTTTCCTCCGTGCAGTGTTCTTTCCTCTTCTCACCAAAACAACACTCAGCACTATTACTAGCGTTGCTTTGGAGTTGATTAGTATAGGAAATTGAGAGTTGAAATTGTGAATATGGTATTTAGTTAAAATGTGCGACGGGAAAATGTCTCTGGCTTTTATTTAGGCTTGCTTCTGGAAAGTTCTGCACTGTAGCAGACTAGACTCCATTGGTCCATTCTAGTGGAGGATTTACCACCGACCGCAAGCACCGACTGAACAAAACTGGGAAAGTCCAGTCTTCCACTTTCCCGTCGATCTGGTCGACCTGTCTGCAACAGACGCTTTCCGCCGCCGATTAGTGGCCGAATCGGTTTGGTTAAATGCCAGCTTTAGTCATGGCTCAATCTGGGACTCTGTTTGTCTCCATCTGGGTGTTGGTGTTTATTCCTACCAACATTACAACATTACATGTTTAAGGCAGTAGCGCCGACAGAGTCTGGAAAGATTAGTCATGGCCTGACTCTGAGCCCTTGTTAACAATACCATCAGAACAGAGGTCTGCTACTGTATGCTCCCACGTCACGCCTTATCAAAACACCTACGTAAACATCTCACACAGGAGCTCTTGATGGCATTTTGGCCCTTTTACTGTAACAAATGGATTGTGTTACTGTTACATCTCCTCTTATCTTCTCTCCTTTTACAACACTGCCACCCAGGTGTGGAATTCCTTGACTACCTCCCTTAAAACATGTAGCTCGCTGGCATCTTTCAAAACTGCCCTGAAAACTCACCTTTCAGGAGGCCAGAGATGGAGGTAGTTATCACTTCTCCCATAAACACCCCCTTACCTTAGCCAGTTAGCCCCAGCCCCTTGTTTCCCATATCCTGTACATATAGTGTTTTTATAACTGTGATGTTATTGAATGTTTGCTTGCTATTTGTTATGTCCATGAATTGAATACCTAGGACCTTACCTTACCGTAAAAGGACTTATTTGGGATGTTCCTTTTAGGCAGGGTGTTTAACTGTACTTGTACTGTACTACATTTCTATTGTATTGACTATACTTGTACTGTTCTCCGTTTTTGTCTAATCACCAGTGTTGATTTAGTCGACTAAAACTATGACGAAATTTTTTGTCTACTGCGTTTTTTTTCACTGACGAAAACTAAATAAAAACTAAATAAAAACTAAACTGTGATGACTAAAACTAAGACTAAATATATTGACAATTTCGTCAACAAAATGGAGAAGAGAGTCATTTTATGTTTGGTTGCTCTCAGGTGTTGCGTGCTGAAAATAGCCGATCTACAAGCCCACAACGCGTCGCGTTTTGCGACGCGTTGTGGGCTTGTAGATCGGCTATTTTCAGCACGCAACCAAGTGTCATTACGATGCCATCAAGGCCTGCCAAAATACATTTTAGTCGACTAAATCAACTGTAGATTTAGTCAACTAAAATCTTATGATATTTAGTCGACTAAAATTAGACTAAAACTAAAACTTTTCAGGTGACTAAATTATGACTAAAACTAAATGAGATTTTATTCAAGAGACCATGACTAAAACTAAATCAAAATTTGCTGTCAAAAACAACACTGCTAATAAATCAATCAATCAATCAATCAATCAATCAATGTCTTCTCTCTCTCGCTGTTTTTTCTCCTCCCCCCTCCTCTCCTCTCCTCTCCAAACAGGGCTGATGTCCAGATGGTTCCCTCCTCCATGTGTGTTCCAGTCCAGCTCTCGCTGACCGGTTCATGGACCACGGACAGGCCCGGCATCCACGGTCACCGCTCCTCTCCCACACCTCCACCCCACCGCACGCCACATCCATAACCCCTTCCTCCCCTTAACCCTTATCCCCACCCATTTCCCCTCATCCCTTACCACATTCTCTCTCTCTCTCTCTCTCTCTGGCTCATTCTGTTTACCCAATGCCACGGCCAACCATGATCGCACATCACCTCCTTCCCGTCGTCCTGATCCTGGCCGCGGTGTGTCGGGACGCCCTGCCCTCCGGGGGAGTGGACCCCCCCGCGCAGGCCCGCCGGGAGATCCGCATCGAGGGGGACCTGGTGCTGGGCGGCCTGTTCCCCGTGCACGAGAAGGGGGCCGGGGTGGAGGAGTGCGGCCGCGTCAACGAGGACCGGGGCATCCAGAGGCTGGAGGCCATGCTGTTCGCCATCGACCAGATCAACGGCAACCCTGACTTGCTGCCCGGCGTCTCCCTGGGCGTCCACATCCTGGACACCTGCTCGCGGGACACCTACGCCCTGGAGCAGGTGTCTCACATGCTCTCTTAACACTCACCGTACCTTAGACGGAGATCTCTGTTTTTTCCATTTAAGTATACACTTCTGTGCCAGCGTTTTCAGTGTTTTTACCGTGTTTTTTTTAGGGTGATCGTAATGTTTTGTTTCCGTGTTTTTTCGTCTCCTAGCAACTCCTATAGCAACCGAGGATCGATCAACGGGTAGACAACAGCGATATTAATACACTTATTAAATACAGATAGATTTCCGTCTATGGCAGAAGTTATAGGATGAATTAAAAAGAGGCTGGCAGCAAATCGCTGTATCGTCACTGTCGGGTTGAAAACGTTCCTTTTTTTCTTATGATTAAAAAAATAAGAAAATAAAATTGTGAAAATAGCCGATCTGCTATTTTCATTACTTTTGTGCAACACTTTTGTATGATGAAGCAGGACTTTAATTTATCAAAAAAACATACACATTTGAAACTTGGACATACAAGGTTTCTGCCTGACAGTGACGATGTTCAACTGTTTGGGTTGCAGACCCATTTTGCTTATGATAGAAGTGTATATGAATGATTTATACATGTATATGTATATGTATATGTATATGTATATTATGTATATGTATATGTATGTATATGTATATGTATATGTATATGTATACACACCCATACACACACACACACACACACACACACACACACACACAGTGTAGCAGAAATGTGCAAATGTCGTTAAAGCATTTGAATGAGGGAATAGCCTCGAAGCACAGTTCCATGCAAGCTATGTCATTTAATAAATTCTAAAAGCAAAATCATGTAGGAAAACGTCCCACAAAGAATTTATAATGGAAGTGTAATGAGCGAAATGAACCGAATAATCAAAAATGCCAGTATTCTCCTTTAGGGATTGTCTTTATCTTAATTCAAAAACAGAACGAGGATTTCATTGTGGAGCTATTAGAGGAATGAAGCACCCAGCGTGACATGTTTAAGACTCTATTGTCTTGATGAGAATGAAGTCTGCTTTTTAACCACTTCAGTTTTGCCATCCCTATTTTAGGCACGATACTGTATTATTGGCAAAAATGTTTAGTCCAGCAGCAAGTCCTCAAAAAAGGCCTTCGTTTTTGAGATACCCCCACCCGAGTTAGAACTAAAGGCAACCATGTTTTTTTCCTCATCTTTGGGGTCTCCCATTAATGTAATGGATTGTTGCGAAATTTTATTTTGGGGGGGACATTTGTTTTTTTTTGGCTATTATGGTCCTATGGTAGGCAGTAGGCTACAGTACCTATAGCACATACAGTACTGTGCAATGGACATACTTTTATACTATAGCACAAAACACTGGACAGCAGGCAACATGTTGATGTAGCCTAACGAGTTTTGGTTAACGGTAATTGTCATCCTCATATATGGTGTTCCATGTTGGAGTGCCGGTTGTGACGATCTTTATGCCCATACATGGTGTTCCGTGTCCAGGCCAGTCTGTGATGTCAGTACTATGATGTCAGACTATGACATCAGAGTTGCATTGCACCATAGACGTGCACACTCACGCGCACACACACACACAAAGAAATGATGTGCATACACCTGTATATGTGGCTCCAACTTCACATCAGCGGTTACAAAGTTACAAAACGACAATGTGTTCCTTCACCATTTCCACCCACCTCTCTCCATATAATTCCTGGTAAAAACAAATTATTTCCATCAGCCAGTTACCTGTATATATTTCTCCTTTACATTCTCACTCAACTGACCTACGCTTTATGGCTTTATGGCTTCAACAAGCTTGCTGCACAACCACGACTCGGAGACAGACATGCTGCCCCGCTTTACGTGGTGTTGTATCTTTTGTAGTTGTCAACAGTGTTAAATGAACACTCTTTTACGTGTCTGTCCCTGGCTGCGTTCCCCAGGCTCTGGAGTTTGTGCGGGCGTCCCTGACCAAGGTGGACGACACGGAGTTCATCTGCCCAGACGGCTCGTACGCCCTGCAAGACGACAGCCCCCTGGCCATAGCTGCAGTCATTGGAGGCTCATACAGCAGTGTCTCCATACAGGTAACAGATTACAGCAGTGGTTTCCAACTATTTCATATCAAGTTCTATTATTTATTTGGCATTTGAGCCACGGACCACCATACTGTACTCAAGTACAATTTTGAGGTACTTTTAATTTAATGGAGTAATTCCAATTTCCAATACTTTTACTTCTACTCCACTACATCTTTGAGGAAAATATGGTACTTTTATGCCACTACATTTATTTGAAAACTTTAGTTACTAGTTACTTTGCAGATATAAATTATTATATTATAAACCATACATTAATCCACTTTAGCCCTAGTTTATACATAGGCTATTTGAAAATAAAGATATTGATCCCAATACTTTTGTGCTTTTACTCAAGTCAATTTTGAATTCCGGACTTCTACTTGTAAAGCCCGTATCAGAGTCTATGGTGGAGACCTATCCACCGCAAATTTGAGGTGGAAAGCTTTCCACCTCAAGTCAGAAAATAAGTGCAGGCCATCATAGTCACGGCCCACGGTGAAGTCCTTTACCCTGTCTAGACCGGTTCAGGTCGACCAATCAGTGAACGGGGTGTAGAGCCTGTCTGTCTGATAGTAAAAACAGAGAGATGTGTTGGGACTCACGGTGGAAAGCTCTCCACCGTGAGGAATGATGTAACGTTGTAGTTTCATGACTCAAAACGACTCGAAAAGACTACACCGCGGTGTAAAGCCTTCCACCGCGGACCCGACTATGATACGGGCTTAAGGGTGCCCTCACACCAAAATACCTAGAGTGGAATCCGCCAATGCATTTCAATGAGAATGGAGCGTTTTTTATCAGAAATCCTCTACTGGCAAAAAAACGCTCCATTCTCATTGAAATGCATTGGCGGATTCCACTCTAGGTATTTTGGTGTGAGGGCACCCTAACAAAGTATTTCTACACTGCAGTATCGATACTTTTACTTAACTAGTTCACAGCCAAATCGCCTTCCATCGCCATTTTGAGGAGGGTGAGGCAGCCAGATCGCCAAACGTCGCCTTGGGGATCATTTTCTGATCATTTTGGTATTTCTTTGACATTTTTTGAGCTATAAATGACCTTTCTAGCTTAATTTTAGTCTAAAGTTACATATTCGAAGGAAGTGACATCATCGATGACGTAACCCGGAAGTCGTTCGGCCATAACATAGAATGGGCCTTTTTACAGCATTGAATGTTGACGTTTTTCTTATCAAACTTTACCATATGTAGACCGATTTTCATTCGGAAAAAAATGGCTGGACTGACAGATTGGTCACTCAAGAGCAAAAACGAGTGTAAATGGCGTGCGCACGACGTTCGGATCGTGTTTTATAGCTCCCGTTCGGCGGACCGGGAGACATAATGGCCGCCAATGGGCGCCGCCATTATGGGTCTACTGCTGTCCACTCGCTAGTCCAGACTCTAGGAGATTATCGTTGGGCACACTCTAGTGGATAGTACTAGTACTACATTCTACAACAATATGATCCCTGTTGGGTTAGATTAAAG
>NC_137820.1:14385664-14540664 GCF_963921795.1 Nannobrachium achirus | reverse complement strand
CAGCTTGGCTGTCTTTTGTGTGTGCGCGTGTGTGTGTGCGGGCGTCCATGCACGCACGCGTGCGTGTGTGTGATGCATGCGTGTGTGTATGCATTTTTGTGTTTGTCTCTGTGAAATGATAATGAGGAGAATGTGACCAAACACAATCTGCAGTGAAAGGGAATACTATATGGACCCTGCCAGACCCTAGATGTCCATCACTAATACATGTGATTTATTGAACTTATGAGTTGTTGTTGTGTGTGCGTGCGTGCGTGCGTGCGTGCGTGCGTGCGTGCGTGCGTGTGTGTGTGTGTGCGTGCGTGTGTGTGTGTGTGTGTGTGTGTGTGTGTGAGAGAGAGAGAGAGAGAGAGTGGGATAGAGAGAGAGAGCTACTGTATGTATGACATAATTCTACCTCAAAGTCAGTCAGAAGGCTTGTTTTGGGGAACAGAAACACCATTCCGTCTCTCACTA
Organism: Nannobrachium achirus; assembly: GCF_963921795.1. Classification (NCBI taxonomy): domain Eukaryota; kingdom Metazoa; phylum Chordata; class Actinopteri; order Myctophiformes; family Myctophidae; genus Nannobrachium; species Nannobrachium achirus. The sequence continues at coordinate 14,540,208 of NC_137820.1, read as the reverse complement.
TTACTTAATCAATTGCACTCTCCTGCACCTGTGCGTCTCCAGGTGGCCAACCTCCTCCGGCTCTTTCAGATCCCTCAGATAAGCTACGCCTCCACCAGCGCCAAGCTCAGCGACAAGACCCGCTACGACTACTTTGCCCGCACCGTGCCGCCCGACTTCTACCAGGCCAAGGCCATGGCGGAGATCCTCCGGCTCTTCAACTGGACGTACGTGTCCACCGTGGCGTCGGAGGGGGACTACGGGGAGACGGGCATCGAAGCCTTCGAGCAAGAGGCCCGCATGAGGAACATCTGCATCGCCACCTCGGAGAAGGTATACGCACTGTAGAATACTGGGTGTTATTTTAAAGGTGATACACCACTTTTCCTATTTTAAAACCTTTTTTGGGGTCCTACTAGCACCTTCTATCCTCACAAAGTCTCATTTCTGACCATTGTGTCTTTCTCTGGTTTTGGGAAGGCGGAGGTTAAAAGCATCCAGGGGCGTTACAGCCTCTTAGAGAGTGGGGGGGTTGACAAAGCCGCACTCTCATGCACGCGTGCGAAGCGCGCGTGCACGTCTTGCGTGCACGTCTCGCGCGCCGTTTTATTCGGATTTCTGCGGTTTATTTTTTTACTAAACAATCGGGAACGGCACACTACACTTTCCCTTTGCCTCTCTCCACATGCACCAGCCAGCAAGATAGTCTATAGATGGAATTCTTGGTACCAACACTCCAACAGACAAGCAAGCATGATGGTATTGCTTCCCAAACGTTTTAGCCCGTGAACCAAGAGAAACTAAACCCAAACAAGTAGATGTGAAAATAGCCGATCTACAAGCTCACAACGAGTTGCTTCGTGCTGCGTTGTGAATTTCTAGATCTGCTATTTTCAGGACCCATACAATGTGTCCACAACGCTAGCCCAAACAGTGTTAGCCAGCAGCAGCAGCATAGCATCCATCATTACTCAAACAAACTCTAATATAGCCACAGCCACAGACTCACCAATTGCTGCCTGACTGAGTGACGATGAGACGAGCAGGACGATGTTTAATGCCTTTATAGCCTACATGGTCTTGTCTTGGTGTTCTGTTTATATTCCTTTAATGTATGCCTGTGTTGTTAATTTCATCACGAGTCCAGATACGCACTGACGACAGAGTGGACGACCGTTAAAGGGACTTCCTATGAAAGCCATTTCCTCTCTGAACAGAAGCGCATTTCAAAACAAGAGTCTTTATTTTATTTTTTTCATCTATACAATCGATCATTCAACATGTTTATTTTGAAATTGTCCTGGAAAATAGTAGCCAAATAGCCCCTACATGCCACTGAGAGGTTACGTTTGTGTGCGCAGGGGACAAAAAAAAAAAAAAAAAAAGCACCCGGCCAAAAAGGTGGGGGGGATGAGATCTCGGTTTTATGAAAGTGGGGGTGTCCCGTCGTACTCACAATGAATGGGTGTGACGCGCCTGAAAGCATCCCACGGGTTCTCAAAACAGGCTGTCCAGATTTGCTGCCGTTTGCGGCCGTTTTTGAAAGAAAAACTTTCGCAGTTCAGGCCAAAGGTGGTACTGCAGCTGAAAATGCTCTGAGAGCCATTCAAAATGAGAGAGGCTCTATTCAGGAGTGGTAATTTAGCCTCAAACCTTTTGAAAAACGTTTTTGGGACATAAACAATATGACAAATACTTTTTAATGCATGGTGTATCACCTTTGTACAGCCCCAGAGTTACAAATGGCTAAAGCAGTGGTTCTCCAGCCTTTAATGTAAAGATTCCCAAATTAACTCTTTTACTGCCTAATTAATATGTATTTAACCCCAGACCCCCATCTGAAAATATGCTGTTCCAGGGACCCCATACAAGTTTTATGTTGCTAATATACAGTAGCGCTTACGTTGCACAAACTGTGTGTCGAAAGCATTTGGAAACTGTGTGAGTCAACAGTCTCGAGGCTCAAGAGACTTTAGTGTCAGGCTACTTCTCTGTAATCTCTAAGCCTGATTGTTAATTCCTTGAGTCCATTTTGTTTATCAAGGTTACGATTTTAAATAGGCTATCAGTCTTGCTTTTCACTGCCTACCAGAGAGAACGAGGGAGAGAGAGAGAGGATAACGTATCGTTATTGCCTGTCTTATTAAAAAGACAAAGCTCCAATGGACTGGAACAACAGCCAAGTAATTCAAAGTTTAAAAGTTCGCTGTCCATTGTGTAGAAGGACGCCTAGGTTTTTCTTTTTTTCTCCGCCGCTGGGGTGTGGAGTGGGGGGCCTGGTGCAGTGGTCAGGGGCGTCAATTGGGTATGGCAGGGGTATGCAGCTGCCATACCCTGGGTCCAGGGGGGAAAATAAAAGTTACTTTTAAATATAAATCCACAAATGTCTTTTTGTCTATCTGCGCTGGTTATTATGTTGTTAAATTACAGTAAAATAACTACAAATAACAAAATGGTCACTTTTACAAGGTATTATGATTATATTCGCCACACTTGTATTCTCCCCATCTTGACAGAATGGTATATTCCCAGGTTCCGCAGGTCAGCTGCACAGGTGCAATGCATTATTGTTAATTGTGGCACGTTTACTAACATGCTAAGTTTAGCTGCACTTGAACAACCGTTCGTTTTTTTCAGACATTATGAAAATAGCCGATCTACATGCTCACAACGCCTCGCAGCACGAGGCATTGTGAGCATGTAGATCGGCTATTTTCACAATAGAACCGTGTTATACAAAATGTAATGCCTCTTTTCCATGAGGACTCCCATCTTTGCCATACCCTAGCTTTTGCTGAACTGACCCCACTGGCAGTGGTGCTTGCTCTCTGCACCCCCTGGTCAAAACAACTTTCTGCAGCTATGTTCTTGGACTTTTTCAGGGGCTGCCTCGCCTGCCACCCAGGAAATTCACATGTTATTGTTCTCTTGACTTAAGAGGGTCCATCAACATGAGTAATTTAACAACATAATAACCAGCGCAGATAGGATGTATCCTTGAAGCTAATCTTTCCAGCGAAAAGATGACTTCAAAAGTAATAAAAAAAATCAACCAACGAACTCGTTTCCTACAGAGGATCGCCCAAATGGTCAACTTCAACACACTGAAGACCATAGCTGGTGCAATAATCCAGCCCCTCTTTGACTACGGAGTCCACGTATGGTATCGTGACGCCCCACAAGCCCTTAAAACTAAACTCCAAACAGCCCAAAATAAACTAATTAGGGTCCTGCTTAACCTTCCCTATCAGACTCACCTCACCGCTACTCACCAGTTAAGAGTGGGGTGGCTCAGAGTAGATGACAGAGTACAGCAACTTGCAATGGGCCTGGTGTACAAGATACACTACACCACTATGATACCCAAGTACCTGTCAAAATACTTTATAAACGTTAAGGATGTCCATAATTACAACACCAGAGGCAGTGCCACAGATCACGTTCAACCCAGAGTCAACTCAAAGAAAGGGTCGAACTGGTTCTTCTGCTATACCACAAAAATGTGGAATGCCTTACCGAAGGCCATAAAGGAGTGTGGATCACTAGCATCCTTTAAAATTGCCCTGAAAAACCACTTACAGGCAGCAGCCGTTCGCAACTGGTAAACCCTACCCTCCCTGCCCCTTCCTTGTATATACTTGTATACTTGTATATTCCTTGTACTTACTGTTTGTTTAGATTTACTGTATATTCCTTGTATATACTTACTGTTTGTTTAGATTTACTGTTTTCTTTTCTTTTTTTCCCCCCTTTTCTTTACATATCTACTGCATAGTACTGTGTTCTATTTGTCTGTCATTCAATGTTATATGAGATACTTAAATGGTTTCCTGTTGAAATAAGCTTAGTCTTTTCATGGATCTCCTTTTAGTAGACCTTGTACCAGTGAACTGTACCGTCATGAATCTGTACATTTTCCTATGCAAACTTCTAATAAAGCCTTCAATCAATCAATCAAACTCTCCCCCAAGTGGTGTTGTGTTAGGGACGTGCTGGCCATGGGGAAAAGCGGGACAACTCCCGAACGGCCGGTTCATTCCCGGCCGGTCCAGGCCGGCCATTAGAAAAAAAAAAAAAAAAATGTCGGCCTTCGTTCCATTTTGGGGGCTGGGCGGCCAACAAAGTAAACCTCGTATCTCCAAGTTTCAAATTTGTAATTTTTTTCGCAAAGCAAAGCCCTGCTTCATCATACAAGGCCGTCGCACAAAAGTAGTGAAAACAGCAGATCTACAAGCACACAACGCCTCGCGGTTCGAGGCGTTGTGTGCTTGTAGATGTGTTTCCACCCAACAATGACGAAATATAATAATAAAAAAAAAATGAGGGCCTCTCCAACTCTTTTTCCCGGGCTGAATCAGGGGCCCAGCACGTCCCTGTGTTGTGTACCAATACACAGCCTATAGAGCCATTCCGCTAAAGAAGAGGAGAGGATGTTGTTGACTTTGTGCACTCATAAAAAGTTTGTCTGAACATCTTATCTTCTCTAACACCCAAATTAGGTTTATATTAGAGCAGTGGTATCAGTGCTGAAGCAGAAAATGGGGCCTTATCTCGAGCAACTCATCCCGGGCACTTTCACAGTTGTCACATTTCTCATTCCATTCGCCACGGAGCCGTACACTCGTGCGCTATCGCATATTAGGGAGCGGAACAAGTTCTTTTATTTTCTTTCCCTCTGTGGAAGAGTAGTAGAAATGAATACCGATCGAGCCGCCCTCGGGGCAAAGGAATGCCATATTTTCACGCTATAGATTGCAATTCACTTCTATTCCCGCTTTAGGTTGTTTGTAGGGGTGTAACGATACATTTTAATAGCGATTCGATACATATCACGATACATGGTTGACGATACGATACATGGACGATATTGGTTCATTCATGGCGATACAATACGATTCGATTCTATGATTAAAAATTGATATAGTAACTATTTAGCAAAGAAATTAAATCTGTGTGAAAGGTGTGGATAGTGCAGGTTTTTAAGGGAAACATGTCTTATTATGGATATAAATAAGTAAACACAGTGATTATCTGCCAAATACATGGACATTGTATATTGACAAACCTGCACCTTGACATGAACCCAGAGATTACACACATTTATCGATAGACCAGTGTGGAAAGGAAACGTTTTTAAACCCCTCCTTACAATGCACAAGTAGGTAGTATCGATATCGATTCTTTGCACTGCCGATTCGATACGATACAAAATAAAACGATGCGATTCGATTTTAGCTGTTTTCATTTCGATATATACTTAGATTTTTTAAGTAAAAACGATATTTCGATACAGTTACTATATCGTTACACCACTAGTTGTTTTTTGAAGGAATTTTTTAAAACACAGAATCCGATGTACAGTATTAACTGCTTGGTCCTCCCAACCAGGTGGGGCGCTCCAACGCAAAGAAGTCCTACGAGGCCGTGATCCGCCAGCTCCTCCAGAAGCCCAACGCCCGCGTCGCCGTCCTCTTCCTGCGCAGCGACGACGCCAGGGAGCTGCTGTCCGCCGCCGCCCGGCTCAACACCTCCTTCATCTGGGTGGCCAGCGACGGCTGGGGCGCCCAGGAGAGCATCGTCAAGGGCAACGAGGTCACGGCCGAGGGCGCCATCACCCTGGAGCTGGCCGCCAACCCCTTGCCCGAGTTCAACCGATACTTCCTGGGCCTGGACCCGGTCCGGAACCATCGCAACCCCTGGTACAGGGAATTCTGGGAGCAGAGGCACCAGTGCTCCCTGGGGTTCGGGGTCGGGGGGGGAGGAGGCGGCGGCATGGCGTCCGGAGAGAGAGGGGCTTTCGCTCTGCCGCCGTGCCGCGACGACCTGTCGGTGGACAGGGAGACCTTTGAGCCGGAGTCCAAGATCATGTTTGTGGTGAACGCCGTGTACGCCATGGCTCACGCCCTCCACGGGATGCAGCGGAGCCTGTGCGCCAACACGACCAAGCTGTGCGACGCCATGAAGGCCTTGGACGGACGGCGGCTCTACAGGGAGTACATCCTCAATGTCAGCTTTGCAGGTAAGAGCAAGAGAAAGGGGGAAGAGGGCAGAGACAAGAGGAGATGTCATTAGAGCAGTGGTTCTCAACCTTTTCAGGCCGCGACCCCCACAATAATCATATTTGAACTGGGGACCCCCCCACCCCAAGACAAGAACTAAGATTTGAGGAGTTCTATTGTGAAAATAGGTGATCTACATGCTCACAATGCCTCGCATTGCGAGGCGTTGTGAGCATGTAGATCTGCTACTTTCACAATTTCAGCCTTTAATATTTGACAAATTGGCCAATGTTTAATTCGTCATTTTAGGGGTATTAAAAAGTCTTTAAATTGTCACTTAAGAAATATGTATCCTCTGTCTATACACTTAAACTTCATGTTGGTTTGTTTACTGTTGATTAGAAAACAATTTCACATTAAGTTAATCATCTGAGGACCCCGCAAAATAATTTGGGGTCGGGACCTGGGGGTCGGGACCTGGGGGTCCCGAGTCCCGACCCACAGGTTGAGAACCGTTGCATTAGAGGACTTACTAGATGAAAAGATCACTTTCAAAGTATATCTTAAGCCGCGTGTCCCCTGGAGACCTGTAAAAAAGAACAACCCTCTTTTTACATAGCATCGAGCTTGAGACAAGACATTAGCATTAGTATCAATCATGAAGTTGCTCCAAAGGTTTTGCTGGACTAACTGACCCCGATCTCGCCTCTGCTTCACTCCTATTTATTGGTGGTGCTCTGAAGTGACGTTGGTGAGCACCACATTCAGACAAAGTTGAACAGCACGACACTCTGCGCTAAAAAGTAGGTCAGTGGCTCGTCTGAGGACGACCAGAGTGCCGCTTGATTTGGAATCGCACACAGTTCTAGGAAAACCCACTCGTTTTCTATTGACCGTGACGAAGGCGCCGTCTCAGGAGTAGGGATGGAGCTCGTTCATTTTTATTGATAATGAGCACCTTATTGATCCTGCTTATTGAGCCGGGCTTTTATTGAGCCCACTATTGAGCGTTTTCTAATATTTTGTGGAAAGATATGAGACGACAAATTCAGAACAGAACTGATATCTTTTTTTATTGACCAGTTGTTGCAACTGTGAGTTTGTTGCTGACCACCATCTATGAAGATTGCAGTTGACAAAAGTAACAAAAATCATTAAATATCATTAAAACAATCATTCATTAGTGTGCAATAAGTGTTAAATGGCTTTATATTATGGATAGTACTGTAATAATGTCTTGATCGCCTCTTGTCTTGATTGTTTAAACAGCTTATTGATACCGGGTACTCAATAAATCTGTTATCGGGTTATCGAGCTACCCTTGTTTAGGGCTCCATCCCTACTCAGGAGGCCTTGAGCCACGTGAGACACCGGCGAGCGAGCGGCAGCGAGCGAGTCGCCGTGTCGAGCGTTGCGAAGGTTGCATGAGCCGACTCAGTGCCCTTAGAAGTTGTATACCAGGGGGACAGAATAAATCTTCGTCCCCCCGAACTTTCTGCAGCTCCGTGCGGTCCAAGTGAACACAAAGTAGCTCTCCCTAGCTCCGGTTCAGCCAATCGGAAGCTTCCTTGGGCGGGGTTTTCCTAGAACTGATGTGCGATTCCAAATAACGCTTCAGTGCCTGTTTTGGATCTTGGGCAGTGAAAGAGGGGCTAAGCCTAGCTCAAACTGCAGGATAATCGTGGAGATTTTGTGTCAGAAATGCCCCTCCCCCATCAATCATGGGGATGTTCAACTTTCAAGGTTGATCAGAAGCGGAATAAGGAATAAAGCTATATGGTAAGCATTTAGTTCCCAGATTGGTCAAAGACTCGGCTAACTTTCCATTCCAATCATTCATCCATTGCCACTCTGTTGTTTACAAACTGCTTTCACAGATCACGTGTGATGAGGTCACGAGTTGCTGGGTTGCTCCAGCAAGCCTGCTAATGTTAAATGTTAAAGAGGAACACAAGAGGTGCATGCCTCATTAGCAATCCTCTCACTAACAGCAAGGCGAAAATGTCCTTCCCAGCCAAAAAGAAAAACAGCCATGCCGTGAAAAGCCTTAAAGCGCCGGAACGAATCCCCTTAATTGCCATGTGTTGTCAGAGCCGCCATGCCATTGACACCTATTACCCGTGTGTAATTGAAACAACAACTACAAAGTTGCTCTGACAAATGAGCGCATCACCTAATCCGTGGGCCGTACGCTCTTCCCTCGCACCCTAATGAGATTGTCGTGTTCTAATACTTCCTATGGCGGCGCCGCCCGTCTGCCCGTTGGTCTCAGTAGACCGCGGAGAGGCAAGAGGGAGAGAACGGATTGACTTGACTGACAGGTGGGTGACAAAGAGAAGAGGTATAAATACACCACAGTGTCCCTGGGACTGACGGAGGTTTAGAGGTGCTTTTATTCTCCTCTGCTAACCGTGACCGCGAGCACGCATCAAAAACAAGCCGGAGAAACAACAACGCTATAATCACTGCTGCCTTGCCGCGGGGGGCTGGGGGAGAGAGAAAGTACGGGACAGAGTAGAGAGGAGAGAATAGGAAAGTAGGACAGTATGACCACTTTGACCCTGGCATCCCAATTTTGGGCACGTCACAGAGAAGAATAAGGTGATTTTTTTTAATCGAAAATAGCAGATCTACAAGCTCACAACGGAATGCGCTCCAAGGCGTTGTGTGCTGGTAAATTGTTTATTTTATTCATGTATTTGTAACTTTTTGGTTAAGTGGTTAAAGGAACAATATACAAGCTTGTGTGTACACAAAAACATTCCCCCCTCCCCCTCCCCTCTATGACAGGCATCAAACAGGTAGTTGTCTTTGATGCTTTCATTGATTAGAGAGATCACTAACGAGGACTTGACACATTTATGGCCCAATTAATTACCTTAGTGCACAACCCCTTTGAAGTTCAAAGGGAGCAATTAACTCATTTAGTGCCACCCCTTTCACCACTAGAGGGCGCCCAGTGGCCATAGAAAATCCCATAGAGATATGCTGGTATATGCAGAAGCCCTGCAGCCATGACTTGCCTGAACACTTTCCTTTGTGCATGTACAGGAAGAGGATGAAGTTAGCTTGAAGTTAGCTATTGGCTACCAAGCATTTTAGAAGCCTTATTTTCGTCAACTTAGCCATGATTAAACCTTGCACACCTCATGCATGGGAAAAAAACAGAGAAGAATGAGCTCTAAAAAATCCAATGCAATCCTGGATTGCATTGGAGTGGATTTGTGCAGTTTGTTCACAGCTTTCAAACAAAAAAATCCGATTGGAAATCCGTTCAGGCATTCTTGAGATAATCGCCATTATGTTTTACATGTTATGTAAACAAACATGGCTGCCCTGTATGTTAGATGGGGTTGTATGGGGGTGGAACATGCAAAATCGCGATTGAAATCATGTTCACTAGATTTGATGGGGTCCAAAAAAAAAAATTCAAAAAAAAAATTTTTAATTTTTTTTTTTTTTCTTTTTTTTTATATCCCGAACTAGTTCGGGATAGGCACTCTGGGATGCGATAATATATCCCGAACTAATTCGGGATAGGCACTCAATGAGTTAAGAGCTCTGTCTGAGCTCCCCCTGACAAAAACGTCCCTCCACTGTTTCTGTTGACTTTTACGTAATGTCAACATAAAGAGTGGAACAGAACAGAAATACAGCCAGGGGATGTGCCTTTCTGCAAGGAAACACCCCGGCACAATAATATAGTTAATGATGAAGGGAATGATAAAAATGTATTTACATATATATTTTGTAATAGTCTTAAAGTTACATATAATTCCTTTAAAGAGGTGGTGCCATAGTTTTGTACTTTTTCTGTTTTTCATGTGTCTAGGAGGTTGAAAGTACTTCATTAGACCCCCTGGTGTGGTTTTTATGAGTAATTATGTATTCTCTTGGTATTTGTTTGTTTTCTCTTGGAGGCTGCCACCTTGTGGTCAAAAGTGTCAGTTAAAAAACACAGATACTTTTACATCACAGAATCAACTCCTCCCCTAATTACCATTCACCCAACACTGTGGGGTGTGGCTAACTTCAGCTGGGTCACCACCCACCATGACATCCATGCATACTTAATTAACTGGGGGTGTGGCCACATAAAAACCCAATTTTAACTCTTTCTGTATACTTTTTTGGAAAAGATCTTCATCCTAGTATAATCATAATACCTGATAATCATGTTTTAGAGGGGGGAAAATCATGGCACCACCTCTTTAAAGAGAAGGAGATGGCAGAGCTTTACGTGTTGGCGGGGGATGAAGTCAGATAGAGAGTGTGAATGTGAAAGGGATAGAGGGAGTGCTGAGGCAGTGAGACGGCAGCAGAAGAAGAGGATTCTCTTTGAAATTCTTCTTCTGAAAGTCTTCATTTCTGCCACGAATCAAAGGGCTCAAAGCGCTGCTTTCTTACAGGGAGGGAGAGAGGGGGGAGGGAGGTTAGCAGGGCGGCGAGGGGTGAGGGGTGCAGGCACGGCATCTATAGTTTGCACCGAGGATAAGCACTCCCTTACAGGGGCGTCACAAGGGGGGGAAAAGTGGGACTGAGTTACTAGGGCCCAAGGTGGAGGGGCCTGGAGTTATTTTATACTTTAGCTATTGAAAAATAGCAGATATACAAGCTCACAACTTGCAGCGCGGCACTGAGTGCCGCGCTGCAAGCTTGTAGATCTACTATTTTTGAAAAGTTGTGAAAATGTGTGCAAATCTTTGAATATATGTATTTTTTAAGAGAACTTTTACGATTTTGCTCCTGGAGGTCCCTGGAACTAAATATTTTGAGATGGGGTTCCGTGGACAAATACATATCATTTTGGGGGTCCTTCACATGAAGAAGTTTGAGCACCACTGACATAGAAACATAGGTTTTTTTCAAAAAACCTTAGAAGGATTTGAAATATTCAGACTTGCACAAATTTTCACAATTTATCAAAAATAGCAGATCTACACGCTCTTGTATATTTGCTATTTTTTTTTTTCAATAGTTAAAATAATGCGTAATAATGCGTTCCCAGTCTAAATGGGTTAAATGGGGGGCCACTAGCAGTGAATCCTTGTACCCAGGGCCCAGAATTTGGTGCGACACCCCTGGTCCCTTTACAGAGTGTGGACAGAGAGGGTTGTAAAAGATGGAGAGTTGAAGAGAAGAGAGGAGAAGGTCTCAAGTATGGCTGTCTCCTTGTATGTACTCTCCTGCATGCTCTCCCCTCATCTTGGTGCTCCATATGACTCAGGGACGTGCTGGCCATTGGGAAAAGCGGGACAACTCCCGAACGGCCGTTTCATTCCCGGGCCGGTCCACTGTCGGGCAGAAACCTTGTATCTCCAAGTTTGAAATTGATAAATTTTTTCGCTAAGTAAAGCCCTGCTTCATCATACAAGGCCGTTGCACAAAAGTAGTGAAAACAGCAGATCTACAAGCACACAACGCCTCGCAGAGCGAGGCGTTGTGTGCTTGTAGATCGGCTGTTTTCACTAGTTTAAATCATTTTTAAAACGATAAATACAAAACAAACGCTTTTGGACATACAAGGTTTCCACCCGACAACGACGAAATATAACTCATACAGTAATTGGCCCACTGGCTTGTCACTTGAAATGGCAAATCTTTGAGTAGCAGCAGCGCTATAGAGAGAGATCTCTCTCTATAGCGCGCAATGAGGGCCTCTCCGACTCTTTTCCCCGGGCTGAATCAGGGGCCCAGCACGTCCCTGATATGACTGCTTGACACTGCGCTAATAGAAAGCCAACGTTCCTCACTTCAGCAGAGCTCCAGACGATCGGAAAAACGAAACACGAGGAATGGAAACCAAAAACAGCAGTGCTGAAATGTGATGAAGGCAATTAGGGAAGGATCAGTGCAGGGGGGAAGCCTGAACGACGAGGATGCCAACGGTGCTGCGTGGTACTGCCAGGCAATCAGGCATCCATGGGTGTTTTAACCTATTTAGACCGGGAACGCATTATCACGCAATGTTTTATGCTTTAACTATTAAAAAATAGCAGATATACAAGCTCACACTGCGAGCTTGTAGATCTGCTATTTTTTTTTTATCGTGACCCTAATCGTGAAAAAAATATATATATATATTATGTTTCTATGTCAGTGGTGCTCAAACCTTTTCATGTCAAGGACCCCAAAAATGATATGTATTTGGCCACAGACCACCATCTCAAAATATTTAGTTCCAGGGACCCCCCAGAAGCAATATTTTAGTTACAAATGTTCGCTTTAAAAATACATATATTCACAGATTTGCACACGTTTTCACGACTTTTCCAAAAATAGCAGATCTACAAGCTCGCAGCGCGGCACTCGGTGCCGCGCTGCGAGCTTGTATATCTGCTATTTTTCAATAGTTAAAGCATTAAACAATTCTAGGCCCTAAATGGGGTAAATTACCGCTGACCTGGACTGGCGCCAGGGTTGCGCCGGGGTCACGGGGTGCGCTGATATAATTGTACGCAATCCATTTATTCTTTTTTCTTCCAAATCCGTGATATGGCGAGGTGAGGCGAGGTTGTAACGGAGGCTATATAAATACTGCATCGTCTCCCATCTGCAGTGCTGACAGACCCAACCAGGCAGACAGCAAAACCTACAGCAACGCTTTTACTCTCACTCTATAGCCTGTAGTCTCTCTTTGTTTCTCTCACGCACGCACGCACGCACACACGCACATTCACAATGCTCTAGTAGTCTACATCAAAGTTGGATGTTGGCAATAGCTAGATACAGTAATTGCCAGCATAACATATTATCTCCCGTCTCTCTCTCTCTCTCTCTCTCTCTCTCTCTCTCTCTCTCTCTCTCTCTCTCTCTCTCTCTCTCTCTCCCGCTCATCTGCCTGTGTTTTCCTCTGCCCAACTTTCCAGTGAGCAAAACACTCCCCTGTTAGTGTTTCCTTTTTTACCTGTGTGTAGTTTGACGGCGTGTGTGTGTGTGTGTGTGTGTGTGTGTGTGTGTGTGTGTGTGTGTGTGTGTGTGTGTGTGTGTGTGTGTGTGTGTGTGTGTGTGTGTGTGTGTGTGTGTGTGTGTGCGTGCGTGCGTGCGTGCGTGCGTGCGTGCGTGCGTGAGTGTGTGTGTGTGCGAGCATGGTGTGAGCGCGCGGGCAGGGGGAGCACGCAGGGTTTCACAATGCTCCATGCTGTTGCTATGGTAATGAAGCTGACACCATTGCCAATGTCAGACCGATCCCGTAGAATATGGGAGCTGCTGTCTGCCAACTAAACAAACACACCCGACACGCACGCACACGCGCACACACACATGTGCATGCACATATACACACGCACACACTGTTGCACGCACGCACACACACACACACACACACACACAACTACAAGGTCTTGCTGGCCATTTAGAAGGCATGCGGATGCACACATGCATGCACACACACATACAGTATTATGTACATGTACAACTTGTGTTTTTGCGCGAAGACAGCTTGAAACGTTAGAATTTTTTTTCTTGCCAGTGATATCGCAGACGCCCCCGACCCACACACTTTTCAAAGCCATCATTCAACTAACAACCACCCACCTCTCTCTTCTGCAGCTCAGGAGACACACGCACACACGCGCACGTGCGCGCACACGCACACACACACACACACACACACACACACACACACACACACACACACACACACACACACACACACAAACACAAAAGAGCAGAGAAAGGGGAATATCACATCTATCACCACTATTTGAACAGAAAACTGTGTGTATGTGTATGTGCATGATGTGTACATGTGTGTGTGTGCGTACGTGCAAGCGCGCGTGTTATGTCTGTGTTAGCAGAGGCGGTCTGCCTTCAGGGCCATATTGAGCCGAGAGCTTACTGCAATGTTTAGATGGTAGAGAACAACCTTCACTCATTCAGTCTGTATCTCTCTCTCTCTTTCTGTCTCTCTCTCTCTCTCTCTCTCTCTCTCTCTCTCTCTCTCTCTCTCTCTCTCTCTCTCTCTCTCTCTCTCTCTCTCTCTCTCTGTCTCTCTGTCTCTATTTCTCACTATCTGTCCCGCTCTCATTTGCACAATTTCTACATATCACTGTCTTTCTCAGCTCTCTCTCTCTCTCTCTCTCTCTCTCTCTCTCTCTCTCTCTCTCTCTCTCTCTCTCTCTCTCTCTCTCTCTCTGTTCAAAAACATTACATCCCACTCAGGCTTCACAAGGCCATTTCTCTACCCTAGCTATCACCTCTCTCTCACTCACACCTGTCTCTTCCCATACTCATCCTTTACTCTCCTCTCTCCTCTCCAGGGACGTGCAGAGAAGGTTAGGGAGGCAGGGGCTTTTGGTGGAAATATCAAAAATAGCAGACCTCCAAGCTTGGAGGTCGGCTATTTTCGGCACTTGATACCACACAAAACATAATCAAGTGAATAATGAGAATCAAGTGAATAATAAAGGTATCTATCTATCTAATGAGTTTGGACAAGAAAATTATCTTGAATTTGTGTTTCTTCCACAATAGTAAAAACTGCATTCATGAGAGGGCACTTTTTTAAATAAAAGGGCAGGGTCTCAAGCCCCCTTTGCTGTCTATGTGTGCATGTGCCTGCTCCTCTCCTCTTCTCCTCTCCTTTCACCTCATCTCCTCTCTTCTCCTTTCTCCTCTCTACTGATTCATCTCAGGGTTCCTTTTTCACAATGGTGTAAAGTAAATATCTTGGAATGCCCATATATGGACACACCGTGTCAGTCTCATGTGGTCTATGAAGTCAGAAATCTATGATGTCAGTCATCTCCATATTTGGGAAAAGTAAAATGTTAGCATTTTCCCATTCAAGTCAATGGAGAATATTAATCACAAATGAATTAAAAACCCTTAAGTTCTGTTTGGGTCACTTTGACCCGTTTTACATTTTCATTTGAAAAAAGAAGGTAGAAGTTTCCACCTGAATGCTCTAATGCTGTTTGCCGGTCATTTTGACCCGGGGGATCTTTGGTTTCAAAAACTATACTAATATAAATGTTAACTTAACAAGTGATCATCATGGGGTGCCCGCTGGCCTACTGGTCCAGGTGCTTACCACATGGGCTCTGATGCCTGACAGCGTGTTGCCAGTTCGATTCCCGAAAATAGCCGATCTTCTTTTCAAAAGATTTTATACATTTGAAAACTTGAAATGGGACATTCTGCATAATTAGTACTTTTGGCACTTTAAGTATATTCTGATGCCAATACTTTTGTACTTTCTTAAGTACATTTTTTATTCCGGACTTTTACTTGTAACAAAGTATTTCTACACAGCAGTATTGATACTATTTTACTTAAAGGGAAACTATGTAACTTTTATATATGAATATTTTAGTAAAAGTAATTTCCCTCTATCGGCCACTATATTGTTGTGCTGCGGTGTTTCCTTGCAGAAAGACACATCCCTCTGGCTGTATTTTGATTTTGTTCCACTGTTTATGTTGACATTCCACTGTTTATGTTGACATTCCACTGTTTATGTTGACATTCATACCTTGGAGGGACGTTTTTGTCAGGGGGGAGCTGGCCAGAGCTCTTAAACTTCAAAGGGGTTGTGAACTGAGGTAATTGATTGGGCCGTAAAAGCGTCAAGTGCTCGTTAGTGATCTCTCTTATCAATGAAAGCATCAAAGACAACCGCCTCTTTGATGCCTGTCATAGAGGGGAGGAGGAGGGGAGAATGTGTTTGTATACACACAGACTTGCCTAGTTCCCCTTTAAGTAAAACATCTGAGTACTTTTTCCACCTCTACTTTTTCAACTGTGCATCTCCACTGCTGTCACTGCTGTACGTGGCTTTCTTTTCCTCTCTCTCTCCCTGCTATTGCCCCTCTCCCTCTTCCCCCTGGTCGTTAACCACCCCCCTTTTCCCCCATGTCACGTTCCTCCTTTCTCTCGCCCCTTATCTTGTCTCTCTTTCCCCCTGCCACCCACAGCCCCTTCACACCTCCACCTTCGCCTATAAGTCCCCCCTCCTCCCCTCCCACGCAAGCAGACCTGTTATTGCTCCTTTTGTCTCTTCTATCTCTTCTCTCCTTGGCTGTCTTGGCTACCTCACCTCTCCTCTTCGTGTGCTCCCTCTGTCCCATTGTTTCCTGTCATCTGTCCTGCTCGTCCTCCTCTTCCTCCTCTTCCTCTGCCCTCCGTCCTCTTCTCTCCCAACGCTCTGCTCCGTCTCTCCGCTGTGGCCCGTGGCTCGGCGACCCAGACAGCGCCTCAGTCTCAGGGTAACAGTGGCCCTGGCTGCAGGAACAATGAATATAGCAGATGCGATGTGTGTGTGTGAGTGAGTGTGAGTGTGAGTGTGCGTGTAACAGAGAGAGGTCCTCTGTTATTAATGTTTACACATAACCTTTATTTATTGAATGACATTTGCACAGTTTACCTTAGTGCAATGTGGAGAGTGCAATATATGTGTGTGTGTGTGTGTGTGTGTGTGTGTGTGTGTGTGTGTGTGTGTGTGCGTGCGTGCGTGCGTGCGTGCGTGCGTGCGTGCGTGCGTGCGTGTGTGTTTTTGTTGAGTTTTGATTGAATGCTTAACATAACCTGTTATGTGTTTCAGTAGATTGGGCTGGACCATAATCAGCAATTGCTAATAGGTATGTTGTAGAATAGTGTGAAGGATATAGAATCATTATTTTAGTAGTTATTTGTAGTTCATAGAGATTTGCCATATATTTATGTGGGTTAAATATATAGGCATTAATGTATTTATTAGGGTTTAGATTTAGAATACACCCCTTGAAATGGAGTAGGCTCATTACTCCAGCTTGAGTAATTGAGTGTATCGTGATGCGTATCGTTTCGCTATTAAAATGTATCATTACACCCCTACCGTGGTACGACAGAGTATAAGGGAGGCTGCAGTGGGACACAGATGTGTGTGGTTGTCAGCCTACGGAAGGAGGGCAGGACGTGTTCCTGAAAGGCTTGTCATGTCACACCAAACTGTCATGTCCTGTTTAAATGTTACCTCCTCTGTAAAGTGTGCACGTAGGGGTGTGCATGATGTGTGTTTGACCTACTACGGGGAGGCCCCCTCAGTCAGCCAGCCCGGGGTCTCGGGGCACAAACGCATGCAAGCACAACTACCAGACGGAAAACCCATTGGACAAAACCAGATTATAACAAAAGAAAAAGAAAGATAGCTGACATTCTGGAAAGAGACAACCCAAAACCAAAGCAAAATGGAATGAATGCTATCTAGCACTAAAAAGAGAATATACATTGGCAGAATACCTGAGCACAATGAATGACCCAAAACTACAGACTCAGCAATCACAGCCAATAGAGAAAGGCTGCCACAGACAGACCCTACTCCCAAGGGAAGACAGACTATGCACCCACTGCACACAAAATGTGGTGGAAACAGAACTACACTTTCTAACCACCTGCCCACTATACCAAGACATCAGAGACACTTGCTTCCCACAGATTAGACACACCCAAAGTGAGATTGAAAACATGACCAACGACAAAAAACTCCTATATCTACTAGGGCTGTCGAGTCGAGGGTTTCATTCCGACGCGTCGACGAATTGTTTTATAGTCTACTTTGTGTAAAAAAAAAAGAAAAAAAAAGTGTTGCTTTAAACGTCCACATCAACATAACACAATAATACATTAAGATGAATTGAATACACGGTGTTTTCGGTGATATCGGTGCGCGAGCACAAACATTATCTGCATAGCAATGTACAACACACCGTCAAAACAAATAAAACATCTCCGCTGTTCAACTCTGCCCCGTCTCGACAGCGTGCACTTCCGTGCAGTAGAGATGAGACATTCGCGAACGATTCCGCTCTCTTGAACGGCTCTTTTAAATGAACAATGGGATCCAGTCCGCAGTCGCGGGACACCGATCACTGACAGAGTAATGAGTCAGTGTCGAGAACGGATTCACTTCAGAAACGGATCATAAACAGCGGGAGGCACAGCTCCCAGCTAGAGCCCTCCCTCAGTGTGGACATGTCATGGACGCAAACACAGCGAAACAAACATCATCATGGATTACTTACAACACTGGAACAATTCAGAAGCACTTTAATTAGAAAATGTAACTAGTAGCCTACACTTGTGTATGTTAATTTGACTTTAGTAGATTGTTTAATTACTTTGTGGACGTGCGTTTGTGCTGTGGCAGGTTATTTAATATGGGATTTTGACAGCGTGCTTCCTCCTCTTAACGTAACACCGTCCCGGCTCCGAATGTTTTAACGAAGCGGCGGTTCTGGCCGTTCCGTCTCACTTTCACCCCTACGCTGGTGCGAGACAATAAATAACTGTTCGCCAATTGCTACATCTCTCAATTGGAAGTACATGACACCAGTCCAGCAGTGCACCGCAGTAGTAGGCTAACTGGTGATATAAAAAAATATATATTTTCGACTCCTCGACTCAAACAATTGGCGTCGATTCCCGGGGCTTAAAGCGACGCGTCGATTCGTCGATTTTTAGAGGACAGGCCTAATATCTACTGGGATAAATATAACAATGTGTGAACACAGCAGCAATATTTGTGAACTGTTGTGATAAAAGAAGGCTTGAGAATGGAATACAACCAGCCTAAGGACTACAAACCATTGAGTGACCTCTAGACCTACTGCACAAACTGTATAAACAGAGCTGCCACATTTTAAATCTACTTAAAATCGTTTTGAGGAAAAATGTAGCTTTTTGTCCCAAAGCAGCTGCAAAGGATTGCTGCTATTTGTTACAAAAAGCTATAAACAACGACAAAATGGGCCATAGCTCTATCTGTTTACACAATGCTGTACCCAGAGGCGGCCTGCAGGGGGGGCTAGCGGGGCACTCGCCCAGGGCGCCACTTTGAGGGGGCGCATGAAGAAGAAAAAGAAAAAGAAAAGTAGAGTGACGGCCCTGCAAACGATCAACTCCACTCCTTGCCTGGTTAAACCAGACCGAATACAACAACATCCCCTGGTGGTAGTGATAGAGGCTGGCAGCTCCAGGCAACTCCACTCCCCCTCCTCAGGGGATGTGATGTCATATCCACGCGCCAGTATTGAAATTGAAAATATGTTGAGAGAACATCTGTTAAAAAGAAAGCATGGAGTTCGAGTTTTTCACTACTATGGACATGACTAGATATTATAATATAGCTGCTTGCCCTGAAACATCTCATGGAGAGGATCATTTTGTTCCTGACTTTCCTCTACAAAACACAGACCTCTATCAGCCAGGATATAGGAACTCTATAGTCTTGTCTCACTGTGCGTGACTGTGAAAGAACCATATTTCTCCTGACCAGCCCAAGGTAAGACTAAGACAGTCAGATCATGCTTTTATAAACCCTATTATATTAAGCCCAAAATGGTTCTGCCGCCGTGTAGAACCGAACCGCTTTTAACTTAAAAAAATGCATAATTTGCCCACAAAAACACGATTTTTCCGGACGCGCTTTGCGCGGCCATAGGGCGGCGCTATACTACCTCGCCTAGGGCGCAATATAGGTACAAACCGCCACTGGCTGTACCCCCTCCAACTGTATTTATAACAGTTTTTATTATATTTTGACTCTTGCTTTGGCAATGTAAATGCATGTTTTCTCATGCCGTGTGTGTGTGTGTGTGTGTGTGTGTGTGTGTGTGTGTGTGTGTGTGTGTGTGTGTGTGTGTGTGTGTGTGTGTGTGTGTGTGTGTGTGCGAGCGTGTGTGTGCATGTGTGTGTACATTTAGGTATGTGCTTGAATCTTTGAGTATGACACACGCATCTGTGTGAGTTCATGGGTGCACCACTGCACGTGCATGCACGTGTAGATTTGTTTGAATGGTGAATGATGGTGTGTGTGTGTGCGCGTGCGTGCGTGCGTGCGTGCGTGCGTGCGTGTGTGTGTATTAAGATGAAAGCAGTGAACTGACGTTGGTAAATACAGACCTCTCTATTCCCCGGCCATTGATCAATCAACAGACAGCTGTTTGTTTAGCTGTCACTCAGCCACACCTGTGCTCATCTCACTACATCATGTCATCTCACTCTGCCTCTCGTTGTCTCTGCAAGGCCCTGTTTCTTTTTATTTCTTTTTATCATTCTGTCCAGAAATATACAAATATGAATAGTGTTCAATAATGTCCACAGTTTTTTTTTTTCTCATTGGTCTTTCTTTTGGCTGGATTAAAAGGGGATAGACTCATTATGTTGAGTAAACCCCTTTCTTCACACCCCAAAGCCCGCCCCCTCCCCCCTAAGTCTCCCTTGTGGCGTTGCTTTTGCCCAAAATGGCCTAGAACATTAATTAATCTCTCAGATTCTGAATGAATGTTTTCACCCTACTTTTAATTAATCTTGAGCAATAAAGATTTTCTTGAGTTAGCGGTGTGCGCTCGTCTGCGTGTGTACACATCTTACAATGTGTCTTACAATGTGTGGGGGCGGCATAGCTCAGGGGTAGAGAAACCGTTATTAGAGCACGAAGGGTTCCCGATGGGTTCCCAATTCGAATCCGGGCTCCCCCTCAGTTAATGTCAAAGGGTCCTTGGGCAAGACTCTGAACCCCTAATTGCTCCCGGTGAGTAGGTTGGTGCCTTGCATGGTTTCCTCCGCCACCGGTGTATGAATGTATGGGTGAATGTAATGCACAATCTCTGTAAAGCGCTTTGGATAAAAGCGCTATATAAATGCACCATTTACCATTTTACAAGGTACGCGGGAACAGTGGCATCATACTTTAATCAGTGTCCTCCCACCTATACCTTTATTGTTGCCTTGTTACTGTTTGTTTGTTTTCCTGGCTCCAACTGTTTGATTTACAGCCAGGCATACCATTTAAACAGCTCTGTGAAGAAGACTCCAGATTGGGATTTAGGTACACAATCAATGTAATGAATCATTTTGAATTTAGTCCTTTTTTGTTCACAGTTGGCAGGCTTATAATAGAACCTCCAGAAAAATGCAATTATGCGATCGCAGAATTTCCCAATGCCACAGATTATGCGGGGGGGTCACATGTTTTCAAAAAGGCCGCATAATCGCATATTTCCACCTACATATTTCAGAACTACCCGCATATTTCACTGCATAAAATCACATAAACCCCTGCATATTTCATCATAAAATCAAGGAATTTTGCCCGCATGGACCAGGGGGGTGCCCAAATTATTTTTGGGGGTCCCAAGATGATTACCTTAATGTGCAACATTGTTTTCTCACTCAACAGTAAGTGTATAGAGGGTTATCTGCACATGTCTAAAGTGACAATTTAAGGACTTTTTTAATCAGCCTTAATGTTAATTAAACATTGGCCAAACTGTCAAATATCGAGGCAGAAATTCTGAAAATAGCCCATCTACATGCTCACTACGATCGCTTTGCGAGGCGTTGTGAGCATGTAGATCGGCTATTTTCACAATAGAGCCGTGTTATACAAAATGTAATGCCTCAACTCTTAGTGCTCGTCAGGGTGGGGGGGGGTCCCCAGTTAAAATATGATTACCGGTATTTGGAGGGTCGCGGCCTGAACGGCTCTTGCTCCTGAAAAGGTTGAATACCACTGTTGTAGGACACTCCATTTACCCAACGTGCAGAGGAGAGACTGCCGTGAGATGATTCGAGGAGACTGTTGAGCCTTTATTTGAGTGTTAGTGCGATGGCGCGAAAACAACATTCAACTTTTGGTGAAGGCCAGCTCCAGGCCATGGACAGTGACTCAGAGTCAGGAGATGTGAGACATGCTGAAGGCAGCGGACGCAGACAGCAGCTGTACTACAGTAGGGAGTTATCCCGTGGATAGGGTCACATAGAACTAATGTTGTTTCAGGGCTTACGTACACACACACACACACACACACACACACACACACACACACACACACACACACACACACACACACACACACGCACACACACACACACACACACACACACACACACACACACACACACACACACACACACACTCATGCACACACACACTCACTCACACACACACATGCACACACATACACATGCGCACACGTCCGTTTGCCTGCGTGTGCTTAAAGGGGCCACACCATGCTTTTAAAAATATAAATTGTATATAAATATTGGTTTTATACAGGTTTTAGCCTAAACAACCACACGGATATTGAAATGTCATGTTCTGTCTGTCTCTAATTCCAAGCCGTTTCAGATGCAATACCAAAATGCCCTTTGTTGGCAACGGGGCGCTGTCTTTGTGCTACATTTGGAACGACACAGAGATGATTAGCATGGTACCATTAGCAAGGCTCCATGCTAATCTTCCCTGTATTGTCCCAATTTTAGGGGGGGGGGGGGGGGCAATAGGAAATGAGCCCAATGTGACTTAGACTGAGGGCAGATTTCAAAAGAGTACCGTTCAGACACCCGATTCAGAAAATCACTGAAATGAAAGGCAAGGCTTAGAGTTAATGAATGGGTTTTTTGGGGGGCTGGAAGAGACACTGGGAAGACCAAAAAACAAGAAAAAGATTAAAAACCTTTAAAGCAGTGTCAGTATAGAGAGATCCCACAAGCTGTCTTTTGGTGTCAAGTCACCAAATATTATTCCACAGATGATGCAACCACCTGTTTTACATCCATTCAGCGAAGTATAGAGAGATACTGTAAGCTTGAGAAAGACACATAGGGTGACAGATGATAGAATCACTTTCTAGACTGAGACAGTGGAATCAGCAGTTACAAGTAACACATACTGTACTCTGCCCAAACATTTTCTGTATCTCTATCACCTACTTCATAGCCTAAATCTACTGCGCATGAGTCTGAATGCTACCAACTTTGTTCTCTTAGCGCAGACCTTTGGTGTGCCCTTTGAGATGCTTTGCTGTTCCCTTTAAAATGTCAAAAGGAACTGGGGGGATCCAGGGAGGTCCCCAAATGATTTTGGGGGGTCCCCAGTTGACAGTGAAGTCACAATGTAAGGACTTATAAGACCCTTTTAATACCCCAAGAAATAAAAAAGACTACTGCATCTAAAGTAATCAACAAACTATATAAAAACTGGTAAGATGTTGGCCAAAAAGCACACCGTATTGTGCCCTGGGATCTTTTGGCTATGAAAAGTGAAGTGTGCCCTGTCAGAAAAAAGTTGTGAAAAGGTATGGCAACATGACTGGTGCGTGCGTGCAAGACACCAGTCATGTTGCCATACCTTAATTAGCAACAGGCATGATGAATTTATTTTAAGAAGTACATTTTATTTTTTTCCCCGGGTTTCTACGGTTTCTTGGGCTCAATATGGCAGCCTGGAACGGTTGTTAAAGTGCAGCTAAACTTGGCATGTAGTAGACGTGCCACAATTAACAATAATGCATTGCACCTGTGCAGCTGACCTGCGGAACCTGTGAATATACCATTCTGTCAGAATGGGGAGAATACTGTAATTCAACAACGTAACCAGCACAGATAGACAAAGAGACATTCATGGATGTATATTTAAAAGTAACTTTTATTTCCCCCCATGGCAGCTGCATACCCTTGCCATACCCAATTGACGCCTCCTGCTCTTGCCAGTGAAGCACAAACAGCTCCATTCAGTCAGCGTCAGCTCCCTCACAGCCTAACTTTTCACGCCTGTTTGGCGTCTGCACTCGGTGCCATATTGTGAAGTGAGTGACGTGCATCCATCATCAAGGACCCTCGCCGCCTGCCTGCAGGTCTCCACAGCCACCAGAGGGTCTTTGGATGGCCTTCGTCAGCTCCAGCTTGCAGCAGCATACACTTTTCTTTGACGAGGCGTGCCGACTCGCAAGGTCTCTTGCAGCACCGTTAGCTGGCATGCAGGGAGGGAGGAGGGAGGGATCCAGGGGTGTCAATTGGGTATGGCAAGGGTATGCAGCTGCCATACCCTGGGTCCAGGGGGGGGGGAAATAAAAGTTACTTTTAAATATAAATCCTTGAATGTCTCTTTGTCTATCTGTGCTGGTTATTATGTTGTTAAATTACAGTAAAATTCTCCACAACTTGACAAAATGGTATATTCCCAGGTTCCGCAGGTCAGCTGCACAGGTGCAATGCATTATTGTTAATTGTGGCACATTTACTAATCATGCCAAGTTTAGCTGCACTTGAACAACCATTCCAGGCTGCCATATCCAGCCCAAGAAACCGTAGAAACGGAGGGAAAAATAGAATGTCCTTCTTAAAATAAATGTATCATGCCTGTTGCTAAGGTATGGCAACAAGACTGGTGTCTTGCACGCGCGCGAAGGCGTGCGTGCAAGACACCAGTCATGTTGCCATACCTTAGCTTGTTCTGAACTGACGCCACTGGAGGGATCTCAATCTCCCGGGTGTGTTGCTCTGCAGACGGGCTCTATTAGAGGGAATGAAGGACAACACGGCACCCTCAAAGGCCCCCGCATGCTGCCGACTAATACCAATCTCATTGCTCCGTATTACACATCATTACCACATATAGCTAATTAGCCTTCAACACACAGCTAATGTACTAATAAGGTGCAGTTATGGTAATTAGCCAAAGCGTGCATTTGAGAGAGAGAGAGAGAGAGAGAGATTGTGTGAGTGTGTGTGTGTGTGTGTGTGTGTGTGTGTGTGTGTGTGTGTGTGTGCGTGCGTGCGTGTGTGCGCGCGCACGCGTGCGCGTCTACGCGTCTACCTACGTATGTGTGTGTGCGTTTATGAGGGGAGGAGGAGAGCCCAACTTGCCTTATTGCGCCGTTTTATTAGCCCGACTTTATTGTCTTTCTAACTTGCAGCGTAATGAATTCTTATCTCCTCCCCCAGTCTGAAGATACTATCGGCTCCTCCTTATTGAAATCATATCCATTTCGCTGTCACTTAAAGACGTTTAGCCGCAAAAATCCCAAGGAAAAGTTGACACTGAGACGTGGGGGATGGGGGGATGGGGGCATGGGGGGGGGGGGTGTTAGAGGGAGGGAAAAGAAAGGGAGAGAGGGAGGATAAAGATAGAGGGCTATGCTGTCTGTGTGATTTATGGATTTCATAAACCCTAACCCCCTCCGCTGCAGCCTGACACGCCATTCTTCTCTCAACTCATTGAGCCTTCACAACAATGGAACAGCTTTAGCCCTTGTCAGCGTTGCGCGCGTGCGCGCGTCCGCGCGCACACACACACACACACACATACAAACAACAAACAAACAAACACACACACAGACAGACTTCGCAGCGGGGTCAGAGCTTTGGTATCCTGTCAGCGCAGTCTCCCGCAGCGCTCGGAGCTCAATACCTGAAACCAGTCACACTGCAGAACCAAAACACCAACAGAGGTCTCACCCACACGTACAACAAAAAGAAGTGCACATAGATACAGTACAACGCAGACACACACACAGATCATCCTGATGTGTTCCCGCGGCCTTGTATTCCTCTGACTCCTGTGGGTTGATCCCAAGCTGTGTGTGTCTGTCTACTGATTAGGAGGAGGAATAGGACTTAGGCTGTGTGATTTGTTTAGAAGAAGAAGAAGCCCACCGGCACGGGCACATAAGGTAGACACGCGGCAGTATTATCAATGCCATTGTGTGCGCCCAAAGACTGAAGGCCCTTGTTAGTCTCTGACAAGTGATGCTTTGTGACACCAGTGAGCTCTGTGCCATCCTTACACACTAACCCCCCCCCCCCCCCCCCCCCACCTCCCCCCCGACATTTTCTGTATCTCTATCACTTACTTCACAGCCTAAATCTATTGTGCATGAGCCTGAATGCTGCTGACTTTTTTCTCTTAGACACACAGTGGTCCTCAACCTTTTCAGGCCGCGACCCCCAAAATAATCATATTTTAACTGGGGACCTCCCCACACCCTGACGAGCACTAAGAGTTGAGGAATTACATTTTATATAACACAGTCCTAATTGTGAAAATAGCATGTAGATCGGCTATTTTCACAATTTCTGACGTAGCTGTGTGATTTGTTTAGAAGCCCACTGGCACGGGCACATAAGTTAGACACGCAGCGTATTATCAATGCTATTGTGTGCGCCAAAGACTGAAGGCCCTTGTTTAGGGTTACCAGACGTCCCGTTTTGGCCGGGACTGTCCCATTTTCAAGCTGCGTGTCCCTGTGTCCCGACGAATATCTCTAAAACACTAACATGTCCCGGTTTTCAACATTCACTACAAAATTGTCCCGGTTTTTGCCAGAATTTAAATAATAGTAGCTGTTTTCAGTGGTTGCATAGACATTTAACATGTTCTTTTCATGTAAACATGCTCACCTAACCAATCAGAAAACATGAACAAATTCATTGCGTGTCTGAATTCAACGCTAAGACTGTTTGTCAATCACTCACTGCCTGTATGCAACCCTGCGGTGTGTATGTGCACGTGCACACGCGTTCGAGCAGTGTTTCTCAAATGGGGGTACTTGTACCCCTATAGGAGTACGTGGGGTTCCGTGAAAAAAACTAGAAAATGGGAACATGTATTTTACTGTTATGGTTAATGATAAAACATTGACAGAGATGGTGTGAACCTGCTCATTTGTAGATTTCTAAACCAAATTACATCAATTACTTGACTAGTAGTGAGTGTTATTGAATAGAAAGCAATATTTATTTAACATTATGCTATTTTATTTTGAATGTAATGGTAGGCCTATAACTGGACTTTTGTTGTAAATGTTGCTGTAGTCAGTGGAAGGGGGTACTTTTGGCTTTGGAAATCAGTGTAAAGGAGTACTGCAGCCAAAAAAGATTGAGAACCACTGGGTTAGAGAATGGGCACGCGCGTGCGCGGTAACGCGCGCATTGCTTTGAGGGTCCCGGTTTTAGGCAACAGTGGTTCGCGTCCCGGTTTGAGCGGCTGAAAATATGGCCACCCTACGGCCTTGTTAGTCTCTGACAAGGGCCTCTCCCCCCCCCCCCCCCCCCCCTCCATGTGCACACACACACACACATGCCCTGTCGCATCCTCATTTGACAGGGGCTGCGAGGGCGTGTAACACAGCGGCGCCGTACGGCGTGTCAGTGGCAGAGCTGATTGCTCCGCTGCGAGGACAGGGATCCGCGCCGTGGCGGTAACATGCACTCTGTCAGCGCCTCAGAAACGGCCAGCTGTCAGCAGCGTTGTCAGAGGTCCGAGGCTGATGCGCCGCGCTTCGCAAAGCCCATTTATTTTTACCTTCTTCCTCTTCCTTTTTTTTCTGCCTCCTGCTGCTGCTGCTGCTTTCCTCTGGTTGAGTCTTTATGGCTTCGGCTCTCGCTGCCAATTTCACAGTCTCTTCTCCTGTTCTCCTACGTCCCCGGGGCAGATTGTAATCCCTTCATAACAACTTGTGTACAAACCAGTTTGGCATTTTCAGCCGTGTGTTTACCTCCCCTCACGGTATAAGGAGACCCACCGGCTAATTCCATCTGCGTGCGGCTACATTATCCGTACCACTGCTCAGGGATTCAGTCCTATTTGCGTTGCACGCTTCCATGACTTTACGGGCGCCGCGTTAATGCAGCATTTGATAATAAACTCGTTCAGTTAGTATAGCTTTGCGTTTTGTCCCCGTTTGACCGGGGGCGTTGGTTGCAGAGGTTGTGGGGAACGAGGCAGCTCAGAACATTGCAGATATCACTGCATAGCGAGTATTTACAGCCCCTGAGCAAACACAGAGCGGCTGGTCATTGGTAATGGAAACATTGGTGGTGATTATGTCCCCATTCAACGTCTCCTGTGGACCACAAAGGCTTAACGGACCACAGATTATTGTCTCTGAATGCTGCAACTTTCTAACTGCCTTTAGTGTGAATTACAGAGACATCAGTGCTCCTGTCAGTATAGTGAAAGTTCTTAAAAGGTGAAATGCTGAGTCCAAAGAAACGTTTTAGCAAAGTTTACTGAACTTCTTGCAAGTGGAGAAAAATACAAAGCAAAGAAAAAATGTACAGAATATGGCTTGACGGTTTACACTAGACAGCTTTAACGTGGGCCTCTTGTCTCGTTGGTTACACAATCACAACACTGAGAAACAAGAAGACTATTTTGCCTGTCTTTTAGGGTTATAATTATCACTCACAGTCAGTCAGAAAAGCAACTTCCTGTTCTTCAAAATAAAGTTTGTTCCAAATAAAACTCAAATAATCTGCAACAATAAACAAGCATGCAGTAAATGATGTGTTTCCCAAATGTTTTCAATTGTAAATAGTATTTATCTTTTTAACCGTATCACTATTCATTATGAACGTAACTTTTTATCATTAAATCCTATCGTCAAATACATCACAACACAGTATAGTTTTGGTTCGTTTTTGTGTTGTTATACATTCTCATCTCTCTCTCAATTCCCCCCCTCACCCCTCACCCCCCATCGACAGCCCCCTTCTCTCCCCCAGGCATTGACACGGTGGTGAAGTTTGACACCCAGGGGGATGGCCTGGGCCGCTACAACATCTTCAGCTACCAGCGCTCCGGCGACCGCTACGGCTACGCGCCAATCGGCGAGTGGGCGGAGACTCTGAGCCTGAGCGCCGACGTGATCCACTGGCCCCGGGAGGCGCTGCCCACGTCACAGTGCAGCGACCCCTGCGCACGCAACGAGATGAAGAAGATGCAGGCAGGTGAGAAGGCCACTCACCGGATGCTCAGGAGCAGGGCATCGACCACACCAGTGTTGATTTCGTCGACTAAAACTATGACTAAAAATGTTTGTCGACTGTGTTTTTTTCACTGACGAAAACTAAATAAAAACGAAACAAAAACAAAGCTGTGGTGACTAAAACTAAGACTAAATATATTGACAATTTTGTCAACAAAATAAAAACTAGACTAAAACGTTAGGGAGGGACTATTGGAGAAGAGAGTAATTTTATGTTTGGTTGCTCTCAGGTGTTGCGTGCTGAAAATAGCCGATCTATAAGCTCACAACGCGTCGCGCTGCGACGCGTTGTGAGCTTGTAGATCTGCTATTTTCAGTACAAAACCAAGTGTAAAATCAGTCATTACGATGCCATCAAGGCCTGCCAAAATATATTTTAGTCGACTAAATCAACTGCAGATTTAGTCGCCTAAAATCTTATGGTATTTAGTCGACCAAAATTAGACTAAAACTAATACTTTTTAGGTGACTAAATTATGACTAAAACAAATTTACATTTTATTCAAAAGACTATGACTAAAACTAAATCAAAATTTGCTGTCAAAAACAACACTGGACCACATCAACATCAGCATCCTGGGTTCATAGTAAAGACAACACCAATATGGAAAGGACATAATAAATGTCGCTGTCTTATAGTCTGGCAATTCCAGCTGGCAGGTTTCCTGTCTATGGTTCTAAGCACTGCAGCTGGAATGCATAGAAGTCAATGGAAGGTTGCAAACCAACGGTAAGCAAACCAACATAAAGTTGGAAGTGTATAGAGGGTATATTCACATTTCTAAAGTTACATTTTAATACCTCTAAAATGGCAAATTAAACATTAGCCAAATTGTCAAATATTAGAGGCAGAAATTGCCCTTTCACAATAGAACCATGTTATACAAAATGTAATGCCTCAACTCTTGGTGCTTGTCAGGGTGGGGGGGTCCCCTGTTCAAATATGATTATTAATGGGGGGTTGCGGCCTGAAAAGGTTGTGAACAACTGCTGTAGAACATATAGTATGTCCTCTCCTTGTTCATACCCTCCTTGAGTCCAGCTCCTGTCTGCAGACTCGTTTTGCATATCATCCCTCCTCCCTAAGCGCCTATAGCCCACTGTCCCTTTTCATTGCCTGCATAGAAAAGTCAGCAGAAATCTGCTCGTGATAGAAGGCTAGTCCAGTCCACCCATGGAGCACGAATTGTTGGAAGCAGACTGAAATGAATTGATTAATGGCCCTGCATGTTCAATGCATACAGCGCCACTTTGCAAAGCAGAATCTGACATTTTTGTTTTTTTATGTGGCCACATTCCAGGTGAGTACTGCTGCTGGATCTGCACAGCCTGTGAGCCGCACGAGTACCTGGCTGATGAGTTCACCTGCGCACCCTGTGCCCCGGGTCAGTGGCCCAGTGAGGAGGACCCTTCGTCCTGCTACGACCTCCCCGAGGACTACATCATGTGGGAGGACGCCTGGGCCATTGGACCAATCACCATCGCCTGTGTGGGGTGAGATGAGCGTGCGTGCGGAATCTGCGGATAGAGTGATGAGGACGATTCTAGGTTAAGGTCCTTGCCAGTGTACAGTAGTATATGTCCATTTTAACCAAATGGACATATAGGGCCCTATTTTCGCCAAGCTAAACCCTACACCAGGTGTCTTCAGACCAAGGACCCCTTAGTTGAGGGAGAGATGAGGCGCTGTGAGCTTGTAGATTGGCTATTTTTGGCTAAAGTTCCCAGAATATGGGCGCTAGGGTTCAAGTGGTTAATATAGAAAAGCAGAAAAAAGTTTCTATCACACAAAGATTTGGAGCCTGGAGGAACCCCTGTAGTAACTCTGAGGACTCCCTAGGGGTCCCAGACCCCCTGTTGAAGACCTCTGCCCTAATCCCCTAAACTTCCTTGCCTTTTTTTTACTATTTTGAAAAACATTTTGAAGGGGGCCTGTCACCTAAAGGGTTACTGTCACTTTAAGAATCATCTTAAAAAAACAAGTTAATATTTTTATGATGTCATTGTGGGGATGTGTAATTATAATCCAATCAAATTAATTGTCTGTATAGCCTGACTGTATGGCTTCTTACTGTACTGGTCAGCTGTTGTTGGGGGGCGAGGGGCAGATTACACTGTGACATGAGCTTCAGACTGTTTCAGACCGTTTTCAGAGAAGCTCATGTCACAGTGTAATCTGTACTACAAGCTATTTGAAGTATTTTCAAATGTTTTTCAAAATAGTAAAAAAAGGCAAAGAGGTTTAGGGATTTTAGGGTTCAGCATGGACGAAAATATGGCCCATTGTATTGTGTAGCATAATAGTCAATAGTAATATTATCATAAAGTAATAAAAAGAATGATAATACAGTTTCGCGTATTTCCTATATTTTGATAGACGTTTTTTCTCCTCTATGGGTACCCCTATCCCCAGGTTCCTGTGTACAGGCCTGGTGTTCTGGGTGTTTGTGCGTCACAACAGCACGCCCCTGGTTAAAGCCTCGGGCAGGGAACTGTGCTACTTCCTGCTGCTGGGGGTCTTCCTGTCCTACGCCATGACCTTCCTCTTCCTGGCCAAGCCCTCGCCCGCTATCTGTGCCCTGCGGCGCCTCGGCCTGGGCACCTCGTTCGCCGTCTGCTACTCTGCCCTGCTCACCAAGACCAATCGGATCGCCAGGATCTTCAGCGGGGTGAAAGACGGAGGCGGAGTCACGCGTCCACGCTTCATCAGCCCCTCCTCTCAGGTGTGCACAGTCAAGCTTGTCAGTCTGCTACACTGTAGCTGTGCTTGAGATGGACGGATGGGAGGGTGACGGGTGGATGGATGGATGGTACCTGGATGTTGTATGCATTGTTTGCAAGCATGTGTGTGGGGGCACTGATAGTCAGACCGATTGATGAATGGATGGTTCGGTCAATTTGCAGATAGTGTGGATCCGTGGACCAAGTTAATCAATGGATCAATTAAAGGATTCATGGATGGATGGACAGACAGACAGAGAGACGTACCTACAGAATGACTCAGGCACGTGCACACATAGACATTAAAAGGGGGCTCGAGCCCCTGCCCTTTTATCCATCTGTAAAAAGTGCCCTCTCCAGACCATGAATGCAGTTTTTACTATGGTGAAAGAAATGCAAATGACATACCTGAAGGCAGCATTCAAGAGAATTGCCTTTTCCAATCTCTCCTGAACTTGAATGCAGCATCTTGAAAGAATTGCCCTCTCTGTGTAGACATCCATGCCGTACGCCACATCTCCAGTATTGATTCGATTTAGTTCAGTGTGGTATCACGCACCGAAAATAGCCGACCTCCAAGCTCGCAGCACGGCGCGTTGTGAGCTTGGAGGTCTGCTATTTTCGACATTTCCGCTAAAAGGCCCTTTTAGAAATGTCAGCCCATGCCTCTCTTAAAGGTGATACACGATGCATTTAAAAAGTATTTATGTCATATTGTTTATGTCCCAAAAACGTTTTTCAAAAGGTTTGAGGCTAAATTACCACTCCTGAATAGAGAGCCTCTCTCATTTTTGAATGGCTCTCAGAGCATTTCAGCTGCAGTACCACCTTTGGCCTGAACTGCGCCACCCCCCCAAAATCCTTTTGAAAAAAAACATTTTTTTGAAAAAAAAGATTTTTTTTGTTGAAAAAAACGTTGTTTTTTTTTTCATTTATTTTTTTATGATGACGTCACAATCGGCAGATGACGTCACAATCGGCAGCAAATCTGGACAGCCTGTTTTGAGAACCCGTGGGATACTTTTAACCTTCGCCTTCTCAAAACCAGAGAAAGACACAACGGTCAGAAATGGGACTTTGTGAGGATAGAAGGTGCTAGTGGGACCCCAAAAAAAGGTTTTAAAATAGGAAAAGTGAAATTTCATGGTGTATCACCTTTAACATTCTCTGCACGTCCCTGGAACGACCGTCACCGTAAGGAGAGTGAATGGGAGTTATGGAACATCTTTAACGACTCGCACACCCTTCCTCGCCTCTCCCCTTCTGCTCACCTCTCAATCCCTGGTTCTCTGGCTCCTCTCTCTCTCTCTCCAGGTGTTTATCTGTCTGAGTCTTATCTCGGTGCAGCTGGTGATGGTGTCCGTGTGGCTGCTGCTGGAGGTTCCTGGAACGCGGCGCTTCACGCTGCCAGAGAGACGGCAGACGGTCATCCTCAAGTGCAACGTACGGGACTCCAGCATGCTGCTGTCGCTCAGCTACGATGTGCTCCTGGTCATCCTGTGTACCGTGTAAGTCAGGGTTTTCTCAAACGTTCTCACGTCAAGGACACCCAAATTGATATATCGTCGTTTGTCGGGTGGAAACCTTGTATGTCCAAGACCGTTCGTTTTGTTATCGTTTTAAAAATGAACTAAACTAGTGAAAATAGCAGATCTACAAGCACACAACGCCTCGCACCGCGAGGCGTTGTGTGCTTGTAGATCGGCTGTTTTCACTACTTTAGTGCGACGGCCTTGTCTGATGAAGCAATGCTTTACTTTGCGAAAAAATTTACAAATTTGAAACTTGGAGATACAAGGTTTCTGCCCGACAGAGACGATATATTAGGCTGTGAAACCATACATTTGGAAAGATTTGTTGCCATTGATTGAAGACTGATTGAAGAATTTTAGAATTTTGCCTATAGGAAAAAGTACTGTTTCATAACAGCACAAATCACTGGTACAAGGTCAACTAAAAGGAGATCCTAGTAAGCTTTACGGCTTATTTACACAGGAACCACTTTATGTATCTCATTATAAAATTGGGGTCCGCGGGGGGCCTGATTTGGAATCGCACATGAGTTCTGGGCGGAGCCGTTTGTTTTCACGCCCGTCGGCAGGTTAGTTACTCACCAGCGTTAGTTTCAGTGAGGTTAGGGTTAGGGTTAGAGTTAGGCATAGTTTTACTGAGGTTAAGGTTAGGGTTAGGGTTAGGGTTAGGTTTAGGCATAGTTTTACTGAGGTTAGGGTTAGGGTTAGAGTTAGAGTTAGGGTTAGGTTTAGGTGGTCGCACCTCCGCGCGGTCCAAACGAACACAAAGGAGCGCTCCCTAGCTCCATTTCAGCCAATCAAAAGCTTCCATTGCATGGGCGGGGTTTGCCCAGAACTCATGTGCGTTTCCAAATAACGCGTCAAGGACACCCAAATTGATATATATTAGGCTGTGAAACCATACATTTGGAAAGATGTGTTGCCATTGATTGAAGAAGACTGATTGAAGAATTTTAGAATTTTGCCTATAGGAAAAAGTACTGTTTCATAACAGCACAAATCACTGGTACAAGGTCAACTAAAAGGAGATCCTAAAAAAAAAAAAAACTTTACGGCTTATTTACACAGGAACCACTTTATGTATCTCATTATAACATTGGGGGTCCCTGGGGGTCCCGACCCACTGGTTGAGAACCACACTGGTATAGAGCACTGTTTTCTGTAAGAGAGAATTTCAAAACACCCCATCCTACATCCTCCAAAACTGAACTTGTAATTTTAATACAAAAGAAGTAGGAAAGCATATCATAAGGTCAGAGGGTCCATAGTTCACTTGCCACTGACTTGCCAGCCTTTATTTGTCTATATAAGTTTTGATTGTCTATGATTTTAGGTATGCGTTCAAGACCAGGAAGTGCCCGGAGAACTTCAACGAGGCCAAGTTCATTGGATTCACCATGTACACCACCTGTATCATCTGGCTGGCCTTTCTCCCCATCTTTTATGTCACATCTAGTGACTACAGAGTAAGGTCTCACACACACTCACGCACGCACACACACACACACACACACACACACACACACACACACACACACACACACACACACACGCACACACACACACACACACACACACACACACACACACACACATTTTAACCATTTATTTATGTCCACGTAAGAAACATACAGGGACACAAATATTATTGGTGCAGCAAGAATACATTCACAAACAATCATGGCATACGTTTTCATGATACAATAGGCATGTCACTCAGTAATCTAACGGTATAAGTAACAGCGTCTCCGCATTATGTGGCGGCTGCCAATTATGGCAGACACACAGCACAATACTTTGCTAGCTTTTTTGCCTCCTTTTTGGGCATCCCAAGTTGTTGAAACCCTAATGACCAGTCTATGGGTATGTCTTAGCCTTAGGCTGCCAAATATAAAAACAAATAGTCTGCACCTATAACCCAGCTCTGAGATGGTATTTAGCAGAGGTTGGTATTAATGACCTTGGTCATAAAGGCTTCCTCAAGGCTAAGGTCAAAGGTGCATGCCATCTCTAATACAGACACTTGCCTGGACTCGTCATCAACCACAACAACATCAGGGCGGGGTTGCACCAGCTGTTACTAAGTTATAACGTAGCCTAGTTGTAACGTAAATGGCTTCTAAGTCAAGACTTACGCATTACTAAAATGTCAGGTGTTGCACCACACAAATTAGTTCTTACGTATCTCTAAGTAACAACTAAATATTTACACCACCCCTTGGGCAGCACTAAGTCTTTACTAAGTAACCTATCTCTATGGGAGAGTAGAGCAACTTCACTACTAACGTGGCAGACAGCATTATATCGGCTATTTAATTAATTCAACAATGAAACGACTGTTTAAAACATACATTAAGCCCTATATACATTTCGGCCATTTGAAAATAGCCGATCTACAAGCTCACAATGTGTCTGCTATTAATAGAGTATTTCTATATTGCAGGATTGATACTTTTTTAATTCATTTGAGTACTTTTCCACCACTGCATATACAGCACAACAGCGAATTGAACGGTGCGCTCTCTTCCCCTGTGTCTCCAAATATGCGTTGCTCTGCGTTACTTCACAACGGGGGATACAATCCGTTTGCAGGGCAGTGCGCTGCCCAGGGATGCGCTCGCCCTGTGCACGCATATCAGTGACTTGTGTACTGTACTGCGCATGCCAGTGGAGAGACGGGGCTCTCTGTCTGTTGACAAAAGACGATACAAGCTTTATTTCCTTACTAGAAACAGTTTGTTTTCATTGGATTCGGGAGCTATGACGTCATTGTATGCGACTATACATTACTTTAGGAACAGTCTACACATTACTAGTTACGTTATGCCTTAAGAAGTAGTGGTGCAACACCTGTTAGTAACTCACTTAGTTACAAACTAACTAGTAGTTACTAAGCCTCTAGTAAGGACTTTACTCCCTAACTTAGGGCAGAACTTACGTTCTGGTGGTGCAACTGGCCCCCGGTGTATAAGCAGTCAAAGATGTAAATATGTCTTGGTTATCACAGAGATGGAACATGGATGAAATAACACGGGAATGTTTGTACATTCTGACTGTAGATGCATGATATTTTGATATGTCCTTACACCAGGGTCTCCCAAAGTGGGTGCCGTGGCACCCTAGGGTGCCATGATGCCAGAATAATTTGAAAATATTTGGAAATATCTTAACCACTTAGATTTGACCTGATTTGAACTGTACTTGAGGAGGTCTTTTTCCATCTACCCCAACTGTCTTCACCAAAAATAGCCGATCTAAGCTCACAACGCGTCACAACGCTTCACAACGCTTCACAACGCTTCACAACGTGGCGCGTTGTGAGCTTGTAGATCGGCTATTTTTGGTGAACATTCCCCCCAGAATTAGGGATGCTAAGGGTTCAAGAGGTTAAAAGTTATTTTCAGTCAGTTCTGATGGAAAGGGATATTTTAAAGTGACATACTGTTTCTTAGGGAGAAGGATTTTCATATTTACGTAGCGTATATAATATGATATAAGATTCTAAACAGTGTAATTCAGGGGTGCCGTGGATGAAAAAGTTATTTACAGGGGTGCCCTGAGTCAAAAAAACGTTTGAAAACCCCTGCCTACACACACACACACACACACGCACGCACACGCGTGCACGTGCTCACAGATATGCTTGCGCTGTTAGTCAAATTGTAATCCTCCTAGCATGGGTTCTTACTCTGCAGTGCTGTGATGACATGCAGACAGGATCTGTCGTGCTGCACTGCTCACACGTCTAGCTTTAACAGCGAGAGGGCTGAGTTTTCACCTGATCCATGTCAATCTTACCTACTGTATGTATAGCACACTTTTAAACACACACACACAAACAGGTACATTATGCATAACTACCAGTGGTGTAAAGTAACTAAGTACATTTACTTAAAGCTATACTGTGTAAGTTGCTCAACTAGTGGTCAGTAGCGGTATAGCAAACCGCGGTCGCTTTTTTTCGGACGTTTTTCGCGTCCGCCTCGCCGAGATGCATCTGTAGAGGGGTCTCGCATGCCTCTCCGATCAGGCGTTCGGGAGTTACGGACTCCTTCACCAGAGTAAATGCTGTTGTTAGCTACTTCCTGAGAAGACAGCAAGACGCGCTGTGATTGGCCGGCAGTGTATGATCCGCGCTGTGATTGGCCGATAGTGTATGATCTGGGAGACACGTATACTGCATGATGCAGATGACGTAATTTTGCTGGGAAATGCAGCCCCTGTCACGGCTCAGTAGAAAACATAAAAGAAAAGGCTTTTGGGGCTGAAATTAACGGAGTGGGTGTTCTAAAACCTTAGCGATTTAATAGTTAGGACAATTTTAAGATTTGTTTTATTAAAAAGGTTACATAGTATAGCTTTAAATACAATTTTGAGGTACTTTGGTGTACTTGAGTATTTCAAATCACCAATACTTTTACTAGAAGTAACTCCACTATATCTCAGATCCAAATATTGTACTTTTACTCCACTACAATTATTTGAAAACTAGTAACTTAGTAGTTACTTTGTAGATATAAACTATAATATTATGAAACATCCATGAACCACTTTAGCCCTATTTTATACCTTGGCTGTTTGGAAATAGCCGATCTACAGGCTCACAATGCGTCGTCGAGCTTGTAGATCTGCTATTTTCAAACATTTTGTCCTTTTTTTGGTACTTTAAGAACATGACAACACTTTCATACTTTTGCTCAAGTACATTTTGAATTCCCGACTTTTGCTTGTAACAGAGTCTTTCTACATTGCAGCGTTGATACTTTTACTTGAGTAAAACATGTGAGTAGGTATCCACCACCGATACCTGCACACATGCCTACATAGCATTAGATAGAGGGGACATCTCTTTGCTCGGGTCAACGCATACATTCAAGACGAGACCATGAATAAATAAGCATACGCCACAATCATGTTGGCATGCGCGCACATACTACAGGGGCGTCAATTGGGTATGGCAGGGGTATGCAGCTGCCATACCCTGGGTCCAGGGTGGAAAATAAAAGTTACTTTTAAATATAAATCCATGAATGTCTCTTTGTCTATCTGCGCTGGTTATTATGTTAAATTACAGTAAAATAACTACAAATGCAAAATTTAACATAATGGTCACTTTAACAAGGTATTATAATTATATTCTCCACACTTGTATTCTCCCCATCTTGACAAAATGGTATATTACCAGCTTCCGCAGGTCAGCTGCACAGGTGCAATGCATTATTGTTAATTGTGGCACGTTTACTAACATGCTAAGTTTAGCTGCACTTGAAAAACCATTCCAGGCTGCCATATTGAGCCCAAGAAACCGTAGAAACCTGTGTAAAAAAACTGACAAAAGTCTTTTTTTTCTTCAGACATTGTGAAAATAGCCGATCTACATGCTTTGTGAGCATGTAGATCTGCTATTTTCACAATAGAACTGTGTTATCCAAAATGTAATGCCTATTTTCCATGAGGACTCCCATCTTTGCCATACCCTAGCTTTTGCTGAACTAACGCCACTGATTGACATACTATACATTCATCCATTGGAGTGCACATAACAGATGCTTGCACAGTGCACAGAGACTACAGACGCACACGCACGCATGCACAGTATCAAAGGACCCGAGAGAGAGGACTGCAAATGCAAGGGCAGTTCCTCTGATCACCACAAAAGAGACAATCCTGAACCACACACACACACACACACACACACACACACACACACACACACACACACACACACACACACACACACACACACACACACACACACACACTCACACACACTCTCTCTCTCTCTCTCGCTCTCGCTCTCTCTCTCTCTCTCTCTCTCTCTCTCTCTCTCTCTCTCTCTCTCTCTCTCTCTCTCAGTGGCGTCAGTTCAGAAAAAGCTAAGGCATGGCAACATGACTGGTGTCTCACCAGTCATGTTGCCATACCTTAGCAACAGACATTTATTTTAAGAAGTACATTTTATTTTTTCCCTCTTTCTATGGTTTCTTGGGCTGGATATGGCAGCCTGGAACGGTTGTTAATTACAGTTTTTTTCGATTGCTAAAACACAAAACCCATAAATTAGGCACAATTTTCACAACCTTTACTTCTGTCCCCAATCGCTTGACTCAATTTGTTACTACTTTAGATTTTCTTATCATATTAGACTCTGACTTTACTTCTTTACACTCTGATGTCAATTTCACATCACCTTGTTGTCAAAACACAACACACAATTTTCAGGTTTGCACACACTTCTCACATACAATCTCAAAGCATCAATCCACAACACACAAATATTCAAATCTCTAAACTTTCGGGTCAGGCGAGCAATTCAGAGCCAGGTCCCACTGCTTCAGGCCATGGAGGAGGCTTGTGGAGATGTGGGCTTTGAGGCCTGTCAGGGCTTCATGCGGCACTCTAGGCCAGGGGTTTTCAAAGTGGGTGATGGGGCACCCTGGGGTGCCACGACGGCAGTCCAGGGGTGCCACGACGGCAGTCCAGGGGTGCCGCGAGATCATTTGATAATATTTGGAATTTATTTGGACACTTGAAAAAATATTATTTAGTATAATTTTAAACTTGAAGTACAAAGTTATTTTCAGTCAGTTCTAACCAAAATGGCTATTATCTCAACGTTTTCCTCGCAACATAATCACTAAAATATCGTCACTGTCGGGCAGAAAACTTGTATCTCCAAGTTTCAAATGTGTACGTCTTTTGGTAAAGCAAAGCCCTGCTACATCATACAAGACTGTCGCACAAAACTATTGAAAACAGCCGATCTACAAGCACACAACGCCTCGCGATGCGAGGCGTTGTGGGCTTGTTTGGAGTGTTTGGGGGTAAACGTTTAGACCTACAGTCAATAAAATGTTTTGTCTGCATATTTGTGTGCTGTTTTATGTTTGTCTATGAGAGAAGTGGGCATACACTGGGTCATTTTACAAAAAGGGAATTGGTTCATTTACCAGAGTAATTGACATTCATTCAGTGTGTTCCATTTCGACAATTGTGTTTTCAATTTTGCTCTTCAGTGTTCTGTACATGCTTGGTAGTGTTCAGCCAAAGGCTTAGTTGTGTTTATTCAATGAATGGTATGTGAGTGTCATGTGAAAATAGGGCTGTGTTTACCAAATGAAAACACGAGTTCCATTTTGTGAACATGCTAAGAGATTTGATGGCAAAGAGTTCTTTTGCAAAGGGATGCCAGGGTTTAGCAATTTGTGTTTGATGTTTGGAGTTTTGTGTGTGCAGTTTTGAAAAGAACGTACAGTTTTGAAAAATGTGTTTTAGCAATCGAAAAAAACTGTAACAATAATGCATTGCACCTGTGCAGCTGACTTGCGGAACGTGGGAATATACCATTTTGTCAAGTTTGGGAGAATACAAGTTTGTAGTTATTTTACTGTAATTTAACAACATAATAACCAGCAAAGATAGACATAAGAGACATTCATGGATTTATATTTAAAAGTAACTTTTATTCTCCCCCCCAATTGACGCCCCGGCGCTCTCTCTCTCTCTCTCTCTCTCTCTCTCTCTCTCTCTCTCTCTCTCTCTCTCTCAGAAATAAGCACTGACCTTGTTTACTGTAGGATATTCACTCTATTTGTTTCATGGATTTGTGTTTCAAGAGATGTCGTATATGCAAATGCAACAATAGAAAATAAACAATGTTGGGTTGCTTTTTTAAAGATTGTTATTTGTTATACACGCACACGGACACACACACACACACACACACACACACACACACACACACACACACACACACACACACACACACACACACACACACACGCACACACACAAATATAGGGACTCCAGGTTGAAAGTGGTTCACCCTGTCACTGCCCCCCTGCTTTATTTCCACACTGATTTAGATTTAGATAAAGCCATAGTAAGCTATAGAAAGACAACTTGAAAGGTGTGTCTACGCCGGCAGTCAATACCAAGAAGGAAACATTTTATTTACAGTAGCTTGTAATGGCCTTTTTTGTGTTTAGCCAGCACATGGATTAACAGCATATCGCCATAAATCACTGAAACCCAAGTTAAAACTGCCTTTGAGACACAACCAGGGGCGTCACAAGGGGTAGGAAAGTGGGACTGAGTTACTAGGGCCCAAGGTGGTGGAGGGGCCTTAATTATTTTATACTTTAGCTATTGAAAAATAGCAGATATACAAGCTCACAGCGCGGGAAAGTGGGACTGAGTTACTAGGGCCCAAGGTGGTGGAGGGGCCTTAATTATTTTATACTTTAGCTATTGAAAAATAGCAGATATACAAGCTCACAGCGCGGCACCGAGTGCCGCGCTGCGAGCTTGTAGATCTGCTATTTTTGAAAAGCCGTGAAAATGTGTGCAAATCTTTGAATATATGTATTTGTTAAGTGAACATTTGTAACTCAAATTTTGCTTCTGGGGGGGGGGTCCCTGGAACTCAATATTTTGAGATGGGGTTCCGTGGCCAAATACATACCATTTCGGGGGTCCTTCACATGAAAAGGTTTGAGCACCACTGACATAGAAACATAGGTTTTTCAAAAAAACCTCAGAAGGATTTGAAATATTCAAAGATTTTCATGATTTTTCAAAAGTGCCGCGCTGCGAGCTTGTAGATCTGCTATTCTTCAATAGTTAAAGCACAGGGGCCCCGCAGTGAATCCTTGTACCCAGGGCCCAGAATTTGGTGTGACGCCCCTTGCCTGGACACAACAAAGTGTGGTCTTTGTGGTCCCTGGTGATTGGATTGATCCACACACATAATTGATAAACTCTGCTTTATAAAGGGCTATTCTCTCACTCAACAAGCCCCATGAGAGAATCGCTGGAGTCTAGATGTATTTGTTATCTACTGTATTTCTCATTGGGTTTCATTCATCATGTATTATGGATAACGCATTACCCTTCCTCCAAAAGGGGCGATGGGAATATAGTGTATCAATATAAAGTGTACTGTTATCAGCATCACCCTTGGCAGCAAAGAAATTGCTACCAATTTTGCATTTGAAATAATAATAACACTAAAAGTTAACACTTGTATTTCCGTGAGTTTAACCTGGCTATAGGACTGTTCTGGATCGATGCAAGTAGCGAACAATGCAAGTTGGAAATGTATGCAGTTATGCGATACCCATTGTACCCGTGTCTGAGTAGCCGTATCTGTATCTGGCTGTCTGTGTCCCTTTTATGCCCATATATGGAATTATGTGTCAGGCACGGCCAAATATGGAGTCTAGGCCAGTCTATGACATCATATTGATGACATCAGCATACACCACCATATATGGGGATTTGCAGATTTATCCAAACTAGCCCTTACCCGTTCAAAGATATGAGCTCCAAAATGATGTGCAGTGTGTGGGTTATGGGATGTGCACTGTGCACACAGTATATGAGGGATGGAAAGTAACTTTAACTGGTGCTTGCATGATGTAGGAGCATCAATGTAAGAAACCCGTTTCGTTTAATGGCTACAGAGATACTGTCCCCCCCACCCCCCACCCCCCCCCCCCAGCCCGCCCGCCTGCACACACACACACACTCCCCCCCCCCCGTGTGTGTGTGTGTGTGTGTGTGTGTGTGTGTGTGTGTGTGTGTGATTGTGCATAGCCTGAACAACAGCGCCCCTCCCTTAACATGTGTGGTCACAAAAGGTACTGTAGGCTAAATAGATATAGATACAGCATAAAAATGCGAAAATACAGCATACGATTTGTGAAAGTGACAAACGGGCTTCACAGTTATGTCAGGTGTGTTCATATGCTAATGGTGATGCGATTTCAGATCAATTGCTCCAGCCACTGAGGAGAAACGCTGTTTCAGACAGACAGACAGACACTCACTCAGACAGACAGACAGACAGACACTCACTCAGACATTCGCAAAATTATAGTATAGATGTTTTGGAGATCCGCTGATCCGATCGATTCGATTTCCCACTTGATGCATCATGCCCTCAGGTCCTCGCCGATGTCGGTTGGCCCCATATATGGGCATTGATTGATTGATTGAATATTTTATTAGACAAAAATGTACAGTAAAACAGCACAAGTACAGTCAATATCTTAGTCTAAAAGAATGACGCCAAAAAATGTCCTTTCAGACTTGTTTCCATTGAGGTATTCAATTCGTCAACATATAAAGTAGCATAAAAAACATTCAGTATCATCACAAGTATGTGCAGGGGCAACCACACTAATTATTTACAGAGTAGGAGTAGCATGCCCATGTATAGGCATAACGGTCGTATTGGATCAGTTTCTCTGTACTAGTAAGGGGAACATAAGAAAATCTGCAAAGTAAATCGTTACCAAGAAATGTCTTCGCCAAAGTGTTTCTAAAGGTGTGTAATAATACAAATGGCCCCTACAAAACGATGAAAAGTGATGATTCATTAATAAACCATCGTTTTGTGGGTCCGTTTTTAGCCCAAGGAATGTTTTTCATGCAAAACAAATGCTTGCAATGGATTCAGCATCATGAAAAACCCCTAGTTTAACCCCTCACATGCTACTTAAAGCATATTTATTTTTTGTATTTTTTTCCTGTATAGTAAATTAACGGGACACAAACGCAAATCTGTTTGTTTATGACGTTTCCCCCGGGAGTTGAATTTCAACCTTTTAGTACATATTATTACACACCTTTAGAAACACATTTGGAGAAGACATTTCTTGCTAACGATTTACTTCGCAGATTGGTCAAATATCTTATAAAATCCCCTTACTAAACTAATGCTTTACAAATGAAAGTTCGTTTTTTTTAAGTTTGACGTTTGAAGTGTCATGACTTGACTTTCCCAAACGTTGGTCCCTGTCCTCCAGGTTCAAACCACCACCATGTGCATCTCAGTGAGTCTCAGTGGCTTCGTGGTGCTGGGCTGCATGTTTGCTCCCAAGGT
This sequence comes from Nannobrachium achirus, assembly GCF_963921795.1. Classification (NCBI taxonomy): domain Eukaryota; kingdom Metazoa; phylum Chordata; class Actinopteri; order Myctophiformes; family Myctophidae; genus Nannobrachium; species Nannobrachium achirus. Next base: position 14,496,557 of record NC_137820.1, on the reverse strand, counting down.
CCACATCATCATGTTCCAGCCCCAGAAGAACGTGACCAGCCTCAGGCTCAACATCAACCGATTCAGTGTCAGCGGGGCCAACACCACGTATGCATCCCATGGTAGGTCACACTTGGGGGGGCTATAGGAGCGGGTACACATTATTGTGTATCATTGTTTTATGCTTTAACTATTGAAAAATTGCAGATATACAAGCTCGCTGTGAGCTTGTAGATCTGCTATTTTTGGAAAATCGTGAAAATTTGAATTTTGATTCTATAAGTGTCTTTTGAATCCTTCTAAGGTTTTTTGGAAAAACCTTTGTCAGCAATATGGCTAGCCATCGTCAAAGAAAAGGTCCTTTTCACTTATCTGGAGCACTCGGTGCCGCGCTGTGAGCTTGTATGCCACATCATGAAGTGTTCAGCCAGCCCCATGGCCTCCCCTAAGTAACAAGAAATCTTGTGAAATACAATGTTGTCAACCAATCATCAAGGACGATGATACACGAAAGAAGAAGAAAGGGTTGTGTTGGGCCACCTTAGAGAGCAGGTGGCTCCTTATTTAGACCCCTTGCAATTTGCATACAGGAAGCGGGTAGGTGTTGATGATGCTCTGATTGTTATGTTACATCACATGTACACTCACCTTCAATCAACTGCCAGTTCTGTTAGGGTCATGTTTTTTGATTTTTCTAGTGCCTTCAACACTATACAGCCACATATCCTAGCTAATAAATTGAGGCAGTATAAACTGCATAATTCAACCATTACCTGGTGCATGAAGTATCTAGTGCCTCGACCTCAGTTTGTTAAGCTAGATGATGCTGTATCAGATGTTATCTGGACAAAAACTGGAGCCCCTCAGGGAACCGTTTTAGCTCCTTTTTTATTTGTCCTCTATACTGCAGATTGTAGGCATAGTGAGGCAAAGTGTCACATGCAGAAATTCTCTGATGACACTGTTCTAATTGGTCTCATCAACAAGGATGACGATCGGGCCTATAAAAAGGAAATCGATCTATTTGTTCGCTGGTGCGATGATAACTTTTTACTGCTTAATGTAGAAAAGACCAAAGAGCTTGTTGTTAACTTTTGTAAAAAGAAGGTGCCTATCTCACCTGTCATCATCAAAGGGCAGGAGGTAGAAATAGTTCAGTCCTATAAGTATCTTGGTGTCCACCTGGACAGGAAGCTGGATTCTTTCCTTCGAAGGCCATCCTCTCTATAAGGTATTTAATGACCTGCGTAGCAAGTTTAGCAACAGGTTTTTGATGCCTACAATATCTACTGAGCGAATGAAGAAATCCTTTGTTCCTGCTGCTGTTAGATTCCTTAACGTTAACGTACACCGCTAGCTTGGTTTTGGGAGGGTGTCATGTAATTTGTATGTTATCTGTTATTGTTATTTGTTGTGTATTTGTATGTTTGTTATATGTTGTCTTTGATTTTGTGTATTTGTATTCGCTCTGGTGGCAAAACGTGTTTCCCTTTGGGGACTAAGCAATAAACACATACCATACCATACCATATATCTGCTATTGTTCAATAGCTAAAGCATTCAATAATTCTAGGCCTAAATGGGTTAATACTTCTCCTATTTGACATTATCTGATCTACAAGCTCACAACGTGTGTGGACTTCTATTTTAAGAACATTTTGAAAAGTCTTAAGAAATCATTTTTGAACGTTTCGGACAGTAAACATGATATTTCATTGGAGGTCCCTTGCACTAAATATTTTCAAATGTTTGAAGTGTGTTGGATTCCTGTCAGAATTGTCTTCCTTTCTCTCTTTCCTCCGTGTCTGCCAGCTTCTGTGAGCGCCCACTACGTGCCCACGGTGTGCAACGGCAGAGAGATTGTCGACTCGACCACCTCCTCCCTGTGATCGCACCCTTTCCCCCGCTCTCCAAACCTGAACTGTCTAAGACTGTTAGTCCGTCCAAGAACCATGTCCCCCATTCCACCATCGTTCCCGATCTTACATGAAGATGCACGCACGCACACGCGCGTGGACAGAAACAAACGCCATTCTCGTGGACTAGAACTGTATCGTTTCACGTATGTAGAAAGTGTGTAACTATGATTAAATTATTTTCTATGGATGTACATATACAGGGGAACATATTGTAAGTAGAGAAACAAAAGAACAAAAAAAAAGGTTTCTAGGAGGATTTTTTTGGAGCCTTTGTTTTTTTTGATAGCTTTGTTATGATGCTGTGTAAATAGACACACACTCAGTCATGGTTATTGATGGGGCATTGAGGTGGGGGAGGGGGGCTCCACCCACCTCACCTGCAATACCCCACAATGTTTTTATTCAATTTCTCACCTTGCTTTTTTGTAGGTCTCATTGTTATAACGGATTGCGTATGCATTTACTACAGTGCAACTTGTACATGTGTAAATAATAATCCCGATGGTTTAAACAGCACAACATTGACAGTATTATAATAACCCTAGAATGAGTGTGGGTGAAAACTATGAGTTGGATATAGCTTAGACTGGCTAGAATGCCGACGTGTACAAAACAAAACAAAAAAAAACATGAAAAAAACTAAATACTAAAATAGGAATCATTGACTCAATACTGTGGCAGAATTAACATCCGTTGTTCTTGAATTGATCTGTCATGGTGGTAGAACGTGCTTTGCATCCTGTCATAGATCTGTTTCAAGACACCCATTGTGGCTGTTTGTGGGTGATTATGTCTTGCTTTTTGATACAGATGTATTTTGTTTTGTTTTCTACTTCAAAATCCTGGAATCCCTTTATTGAAAATGGCCATAGATCCAGACTTGTGTTCACCAAAGGCACTCGTTGTGTGTTCACTCCCACGCTCAAACTACCATCTCGTTGTGACGCCAAGAAATGACAATAGGCCGAAAATTGTAAAGCACGCATCAAATTGCACTTGTTTTCGCATCAATACGCCATTACAGTCTGAGTAGACTCACAACGTCAGTCTCTAAATGCTTCGTTCAATAGAGACTGAGGATGATGTCCACGCTTTTGTTACTAAAACTGGTTGGAAACAATTAAGATTAAGAATTAACAAATCCAAAGGGCAGGGGTCTTCAACAGGGTGTCCGGGACCCCTAGGGGGGTCCTCAGAGTTACTCACTGAGTGATAGAACTTTTCCCCTTTTTTATATTAACCACTTGAACTCTAGTGTCCATATTCTGAGAACTTTAGCCAAAAATAGCAGATCTACAAGCTCACAACACCTCGCGATGCGAGGCGTTGTGAGCTTGTAGATCGGCTATTTTCTGCAAAGAGTTTTGACGTAGAGAGGAAAAAGAGCAGACTAAGTACAGAATGAAAGGTCAAGTTTATTAAGTGTTGATGGTTCAAGTGGTTAAATATCTGAAAACCAAAATACACTGATTATTGTGCTGTCAAACGATGAAACTATACAGAATCTATGAACAGGTTGTGGGGGTCCCTGCTTCACCTCTCTCTCAACCAAGGGGTCCTTGGGCTGAAAACATTGAAGACCCCTACCTTTTAGGGTGGTCCTTCATATTGTGACAGTGACAGGATTGCTAGGTGGAGATCTCATCTCCCATCGTCTGGCACCTTGATTGTTCGTTAAACAAAGGAAATTGGAAGGAAGTCTTATTTGGCACATTATTAATCCACTCAAATTATTTGAGCGTAAACTGATAGTAAAAAACAACAACAACAGTCTATTTAGCTGAATACACATAGAATTTTCTTCAACCAGCAGGAGAGAGGTTTGGCCGTGTCTATTGTGTCCCGTAGATACAATATGTGATGTTTTGAGTATGGCTATGTGCCTTAATGTGTGTTTGGTAGCACTCCTGATAGAGGCTTTCCCTTAGAAGTGAGCCAGAGATCTGCAGTATGACTCTAACCCTACAGTAAAGCCCTTTGCACACAGGACAGTTGCATTTTTTCTTTCGTTTACTGCATGAATAAAACGCATAGGATTTGGTGTGCAATGCTGTGTGGAATCGGCGCTGCAGATCCCAAAAGGAGTCATAAAAGGAGTGATGAGTTTTTTACTGTATGTGACGATGCACAAATCGAACTGGGTTCGATTGAGAAAAAACGCACGGCCGCAGCCACTCGTCACACGGCTAATTTGGATCCGGTGTGCATGAGGTCGTAGAGAATCATTGTTTTCTTTTAAAAAAAAAAGAAATTGTGTGCAAAGGGCTTTAGTCCTTGTTTTGCTAAAAGTAAAAGTGGCCTCAAATTACATGTGCAGCCTACAAAGGCAACATCGCCCAACTTAGTAGTACAACCTATGTTGATTGTTTACATGAGAGAATGTGTACAGGAGCTACAGTAAATCCTGAAATTGTGTTAATATCAAAATACAGTAGCGGAGGGAGATTTCTGGCAGGCATCATCAGGTGCATTCATATGAGCGCTAATGAGCTGATGCAAGAGGTCCGGAGGTTGTGCGTTTTGTTTAAAACAGATAATATACTGTACATTATGGAGGTGCAAACCAACAATGTCGGAGTGATTGTAAAACAATTTTCATGTAAACCTAGTTTTTAGGAGGAAGATAAGCTATTCGTCGTTGTCGGGCGGAAACCTCGTATCTCCAAGTTTCAAATGTGTACGTTCTTTCGCAAAGTAAAGCCCTGCTTCATCATACAAGGCCGTCGCACAAAAGTCGTGAAAACAGCAGATCTACAAGCACACAACGCCGAGGCGGTGTGTGCTTGTAGATCGGCTGTTTTCACTAGCTTAAATCATTTTTAAACTGATAAATACAAAACAAACGGTTTTGGACATACAAGGTTTTCACCCGACAACGACGTATTGCAACATACAGTATTTGTCAGACTACCACTTATTATTCACAGCATCTGGTCAACTGTGTCAGTCAATCCATAAAGAACTGATTTCCTTCCCCTGTTGTTTCTTAGGCCTGATTTATACTTGCGTGCCGGTGTTTGAACTGAACCACAGGCTCGCAACGTGTCGCAGCACAACACGTTGTGACCTTGAAGATCTGCTATTTTTCTGTGCTCGACATAGGCATGCAGTCAGGTATACTGTTGTATACCTGATTGTTGTTCCCAAACATTTCAGCTCGAGACCCAGAAGAGAGATTAGGCGTTTGCCTGGGACCCAAACTAGTGAAAACAGCATGTTGTGAGCTTGTAGATCGGCTATTTTCACTACTTCTTTAACATTTGTGGGTTTTTTTATGGAATTTCTTTGATTTTTCTTTGCTTTCTTCATGAAATTACTGAAAAATCATTGAATTTAGTTTTTTAATTCATGAAAAAAAAATGCTTTTTTTGGGGGGAATGTTTTGAAATGATAGTAATTAAAAACCAAAAATTAAGGGACCCATAAAAATACGTCTGCGACCCACAAATGGGTCCTGACCCAGTGTTTGGGAACCAGTGCTGTACATCAATCACCCTTAGGCCAAATAAGAGAGGGATGGGGGATGAGAATCTCACACAGCATTAAAAGGTCACTGACTAAAAAGTCACTGACTCTGCAACTGAAGGTGTACGGTTTACATGCACACACAGAAATCAAAGGGGGCTGTAAAAAGTGCCCTCTCCAGACCATGAATGCAGTTTTTACCAATGGTGAAAGAAATGCATATGCCCCCTTCCCAATGCCATACCTGAAGGCAGCATTCAAGAGAATTGCCTTGCCCAAACTCTCCTGAACTTGAATGCAGCATCTTATGTTGAAAGAATTGCCATCTCTGTGTAGAAATCCATGATGTTGCGCCACATCGCCAGTATTCACTTGATTATGCTTAGTTCAGTGTGGTATCAAGCACCGAAAATAGCCGACAGCTTGGAGGTCGCCTATTTTCGATATTTTCACCAAAAGGCTTAGAAATGTCAGCCCCTGCCTCTCTAACATTCTCTGCACGTGCCTGGGCTGCGTAGCGTTGTTCCGACATCTCATTACTCCCACGTTACGTTCGTCCGACTCTCCGCGTTTACTAACACCATCTCTAACCCTAACCCTAACCCAGTGGTTCTCAAACTTTGAAATTTGAAGGTCTCCCCTTAACTTTGACAGTGTACAAATGGAACCAAATGGACCCGTCAGGGTCCATTTGGTTCCATTCGTACACTGTCAAAGTTACAGACCTGTAAGGGTCAATTTAGAGCCCCATAAAGGAAAGATATCCCTGAAATCCCTTGAGAACCACTGCCCTAACTGTACGCCGGACTAACGAGTCGTCGTACTTTCATAATGCTTCTGTACAGTTTACGCACACCATGTGTGTGTACTGTGTATGTGCTAAATCTGTTGATGTTGGGAGGCACAGAGTAGCAGCTGGCAATCGGCAATCCCTGAGAGGCGTGTGCGAGGAAGCCGTACACAAAGAATACGCAAAGAGTACATAACCGTCAGCTGCTGTATTAGCGTGGCCAAGATGCTTCACATTTATCAAACCCATCCAAAGCGCAATCCGGTTCTCCTTCTGTAAGCGATCAGACATGTGACAGAAAAGCCTCTTAGAGGAGAAAATGATGCAATGTTTCTGTGAAAGAATGGAGCAGTGTAGGAAAATGCACAAAATTACAAAAAGAAAAAATCAAGTGATGTCACAAAGAGACACTCAAAGTGGCAGTGAATCGTAGAACTTCTTGTGACAGCCACAGCACAAGCAGAGAGAAGGTGCGTACAGTTCAGTGTGCCATGATTCTGGCAGTTTTCTTTTTGGTTAAAAACCTACATATATTTATCTGAAATTATTCGGTTTGCTGACTTTGCTCAGACGAACTGAGGTATGGCTGCTGTTACTGTACTTGATGTACTATATATCAGAACGTTTCATCACACTTTGATATTTGCCGTGAAGATTGCATTCCTTCTGAAGCGTGGCCGCTAGCCACAGCACTCAGAAGCGCCCCAGTCCTCCTGTTCTGGTTTTTGTCTGTGTCTTAGAGTTCTGTACAGTATAGGGGAGTGAAAGCATGGGCAGAAGGACAGGGCTTTCCACTGACCTGCACCTTCTTGGTACAGCTAGGTCCCTGTCCCAAGAGCACCCTGGGAGATTAACACACCGAACGACAGAGCGAGGAATGAACTGGAAAATGAAAGAGGAGAAAGAGAACGTGAATTGAGAGATGGAGTTGCATGGGGAGAGTTGCAGTAGTTTGAAAAAAGGTTTGTGTGTGTGTGTGTGTGTGTGTGTGTGTGTGTGTGTGTGTGTGTGTGTGTGTGTGTGTGTGTGTGTGTGTGTGCGTGCGTGCGTGCGTGCGTGCGTGCGTGCGTGCGTGCGTGCGTGCGTGCGTGCGTGTGCGTGTGTGTGTGTGTGCGTGTGCGGTATAAAATAGGGCTAAAGTGGTTTATGTACGTTTTAACATATTATCATTTATATCAGCAAAGTAACTAGTAACTATTAGTTTTCAAATAAACGTAGAGGAGATAAAAGTACAACATTTGGATCCCAGATGTAGTGGAGTATTGGAATTTGGAAATACTCAAGTGAAGTAACTCAAAAGTGTACTTAAGTACAGTACTTAAGTAAATGTACTTATTTACTTTACACCTGTGTGTGTGTGTGTGTGTGTGTGTGTGTGTGTGCGCGCGCGTGCGTGCGTGCGTGCGTGCCTGCGTGCGTGCGTGCGTGCCTGCGTGCGTGCGTGTGAGTGTGCGAGCGCACTAGGTACAAGAAGGGGAGAGGGAGAGACAATGCTGCAGCAGAGCAGAGTGTTGGATTATGTAAAGAACTCCCACGGCCCAGAAGTCACAGCCGCTTCTCCTGGAAGCTTATAGCATCCCAGAGATTCGCTGGCTTTGTTAGCAGGAGGCTTAGCTCTTCCATTGGCCGACCCTGCTCCCACAAGATACTCCCCGCATGGCAGGTTGCTACAGACAACCGCTACCACATCTATTGCCGGAATGTCTATTTTGTCTGCGTTGGACAAGGAGGGCACTGCCCCTGGGGAGTATATTATCATGTCCTTCATGAACAACTTGTTTGAAATAACTATTCTTTTGGGTGAACAAAATTAACAGAATCACTTCCTGAATACCGTATGTAGGTTCATTTACATGTTTTGATTAGTTGAACAAATACTAGCAATTAATAGCCAGTGGCTATTAATCCTTGGCCTGCTAACAGCGAGCAAAAGAAAATTGGCTCCAACATGAGCTCCTTGAGAAAGGGGCTCTATTCATCATGGATATCCCCCCTCAGTGACTGACTGTACCTTCAAACAAATAATTTGAGCCAGTGAACAAAACAACTTCTGGTATCATTCACTGAACGAAACTATGATCTTGTTCACTGAACATTTTGATTCGGTCTTTTACTCAGCGACTGTGTATCCCTATAAATGGACTGTTGACTATTTCGTTCAGAGAACGAAATCTGATCCTGGATCCTCTCTCACCCAGTCCTTGCAAACAAATGATTTGAGCACTCATTCAGAGTATAGGCTCCAATCCCGGGGGAAAATTGCTTTGCCAGAGCAGCAACACAGATACAGTACAAAGCAACGCATCACGAGTAGCATATCGTCGCTGTCGGGCAGAAACCTTGTATCTCCAAGTTTCAAATTTGTACGTTCTTTCCCAAAGTAAAGCCCTGCTTCATCATACAAGGCCGTCGCACAAAACTAGTGACAGATCTACAACAGCAGATCTACAAGCACACAACGCCTCGTGGTGCGAGGCGTTGTGTGCTTGTCGATCGGCTGTTTTCACTAGTTTAAATCAATTCTAAAACGATAAAATGCAAAACTAACGGTTTTGGACATACAAGGTTTTCACCCGACAACGACGATATATAGGAACCAAGTAGCCCAATAATCAAACAAAATATGAGTCAGTAATTAATGGCAGAACAAAATATACTGTAGGCCTAGAAGATTTGGAACAGCAGTAAAATACAGTATGTGAATAACATAATAACATAATCAAATATGAATGACAAAGATACAGTGAATAAGTATGCACAGCCTCGGTTCCTTTTACTGCGAGTCTCCCCGAAGACCACGAGATCATAACACAAGCAGACGGTCGGCTGCACAACGAATCCAAGATTGTAAGGGAAAATTCCCTTTTTTTCTGTTCACAAGTTGAACCTGTTGAACTGTCCATTCGGCTGCGTTTCAGTTCGGTGAGTGGACTTTAGGTCAGTCCGTTCAAGCACTTTTTAGTGAACTCCTTCTAATGATTCAAGGAAACAACGGCAGTGCCCATCAATGTCCCTGCAAAAGTAAAGGGAAAATGGGAGCTGCTCTGGTTCCAATTCAAATTGGCGCTGGGTGATAGGAACTTGGCCGCGTGTATAAGGTTCAACACTCCAACACCAACTTTTAATGGTGACACAAATAGAGCACTTAACCCTGGTTCTCCTCCTGGTTAATCCGCAGACCTGTCTGTCTGTCTCGTAGCTCCCAGTATCCCTCTCTTTCTCACTACCCACTACCCCTCACCTCTCTCAACCTTACCCCTGCCACCCATGCAGGGACGTGCTGGGCCCCTGATTCAGCCCGGGAAAAAGAGTTGGAGAGGCCCTCATTGCGCGCTATGGAGCTGCTGCTACTCAAAGATTTGCCATTTCAGATCATGACAAGTGACAAGCCAGTGGGCCAATTACATGAGTTATATATCGTTGTTGTCAGGTGGAAACCTTGTACGTCCAAAACCGTTTGTTTTGTATTTATCATTTTAAAAATGATTTAAACTAGTGAAAACAGCCGATCTGCACCGCGAGGCGTTGTGTGCTTGTAGATCTGCTGTTTTCACTACTTTTGTAGGCCTTGTATGATGAAGCAGGGCTTTGCTTTGCGAAAAAATGTACAAATTTGAAACTTGGAGATACGAGGTTTCTGCCCGACAGAGACAATTTACTTTGTTGGCCGCCCAGCCCCCAAAATGGAACGAAGGCCAACATTTTATTTTCATTATTTTCCTAATGGCCGGCCTGGACTGGCCAGGAATGAACCGGCCGTTCGGGAGTTGTCCTGCTTTTCCCAATGGCCAGCACGTCCCTACCCCTGCCACCTCTGTTCACCTCATTTCACACTGTGTGTGAAACTTGCTGTCGCATCGCCAAGACCACCTAAACTAGGCCAACAGATTGTTAGCACTTGGTTCTGTGTGCCCGCTGCCAACACAAGCCAATGCAGTGGCCTTGAGGAGATGGGAAAAAAGGATAAGAGGGGGAGGTGGACAAAGGAACTGGAGAGCTCCCGCAAAATGCATGCCTTTGAAATGCCTCGATTTACTTGCACTGCGGTTAGCTTGGCATCTCAAGCACCCAAAATTATTAGGTCTCTTAATTGGCTTTATACTCTATTCTCTACAGACTTCTTCCCTTTATTCAACCTGTGCCAAGTGCAGTGTTCTCCACAATGGTCTCTGTTATTAGTTCTAAAAAATTAATGTTTAGTCCTACTCAAGGCCCTGGGCTTCGAAACGAGGCATAATCTTTGTTTTTGTGTGTGTGTGTGTGTGTGTGTGTGTGTGTGCGTGCGTGCGTGCGTGCGTGCGTGCGTGCGTGCGTGCGTGTGTGTGTGGTAAAGTTGAACCAACAGTCTATTTGAACTCTGGAACTGGTCACTAGGCCAGTCATGAAGCAATAGTGCAGTGTTGCAAAGGTGCGTGCAATAATGAGGCTATGATGACATAATAAACAATAACAAGCAAACAAACCAGATGGAGTTGTGTGGTATCTTGTGTGTATGATCTACAAACTAATGCTGTAGTAGTGTAATTGTACAGTAGGTAAGTTTCACAGCAAATACATCTCTCTCTCTCTCTTTCTCTCACACACTCACACTCACTCTCTTGGTCTCTCTCTCTCCCTCTCTCACACACACACACGAGCGCGCACACTCACACACATATACAGGGGAAATGTGTTGGCAAGTCTTGAAAGATGTCTGTGACACTCAGCCTAATCTGTTCCCAACGTGATGGCACTCCAATTAAAGCATCTACTGGAATCTGCTCCCTGCCTCAGGACAATGAACTCCACTGTGTCACCAACTGCACATGGGGGTGAAAGACAGAAAGGGAAGGGAGGCAGCTCGGATCGTCATTTCCCCCTGTCTCCCACTGACCTATCCGTGGATTAGAACAGGGCTGATGCTTTCTGCAGGAACATGATAGAGGTTAAGCCATCACACTCTGCTAAATAGATGTTATGCTTTTATGTGTTTTGCGAAGTCCCGGAAGAGATGCCCTGTGATTGGCCAGTGCAGTCACTTTGATTGGCACATGTGCCGAATGCTCACCCCAAAACATTATTTATGAGATTGTGTGGGACAACCAAGGCATGGATGTGCTTGTAATGACAACTAGTAACACATTCATGAAAAAGAAAATCTCTTTTGAACACAGCAAATAGTGTAAAAGTGATAGGCTTATAGGCTCCACTCTATGACAGCTGCTGCGTTCTGCTGGGGAAACTGGACAACAGGGGAATTTCTGCCTAATAGACCCCATGGACAGTCTTTTTGGATCAATATAAGTAGGAACATGAGCCTAGAAGTGATTTAGGGCGGAGTTATCCTTTAAATTGTCACTAGAAATGTACAGATACCCTCTATACACTTAAATTAAACTGTATGTTGGTCTGTTTGCTGTTGAGTGAGAAAACAGTGTTGCACATTAAATTAATCATCTGGGGACCCCCCAAAATAATTTGGCGACCCCCCTAGGGGTCCCGAACCACAGGTTGAGAACCAGTGACCCACTGTCCTACAGAGTCACGCTGAACGTTGGTCTTCGTGTTACCGGTCACTTCCAAATTTTCCGCCCATTCCAACCTGAGATTAACGTTATAAAAAGTAAATATATATTGTCAAAATATGTGATATATCCAGGGATTTACTTTACTTTTTACTGCAGCGTGCACACGAAATGGACTTACATTGCATGTTGGGGCCTCTACTACAGAGAACCTCCAAAAGCGCTTTTCACTGCTGACCATATATGTCATACATGGGCAACTGGCGGCCCGGCCCGCCGGGGGCCACATGCGGCCCCCACCTTCACTTAATGCGGCCCGCAGGTTAATACCAGAATACTGATATATTATTGATGTCAGCTGTTACAATTCCAAACATGACCTGCTTTTATTCCGTCAGTCTATATCAGTAGCTTAATTACTAGTATAGTAGTATTTAAATTTATTTTTGTCCAATGTCCAATGTATTTGTATTTTAGGTTCATAAAGTTAACATGAGTCTATAACTAAATGCGTTTGAAATTAAATCAAAAGGTTACATTTTAGGATTCCAATTAAAAAAGAACAAAAAATAATTCAGGATTCCAATTTTGCGTTTTGAGCTTGTAGATCTGCTATTTTTGCTTCTTTTGTATGAGATACTAAAATTACAAAGTAGGTCATAGCAATATGCAATGTGGCCCTCTGGAGTGAAGGTGGAAATATAGTGGCCCTCGCCATCATCAAAGTTGCCCACCCCTGATATATGTGATCCAAATGTGAAACATTGAACTACATGTAATTCACAGACACACATTTTTCCCCCTTGGATCCCTATAGACATTTTTATGTTAATTTGGACAGGCATGGGAGACATGCAGTGTCATTCACATCCCCGACCTGATTTGTGGCTTTGTGATCATTTGTGGCCTGGTCTTTTTTTTCTTTTCTTTTTTTTTCTTTTTTGCTGCATTCCTAATCCCTAATTAGATGACCGGGTGGCTGCTCAGAAGGAGATTCTTTGAGTCTCCTACCAGATAGACTCTGCCAGTCATCACCAAACCAGTCATGAAATGATTGAATTAGGAATGAAAACAAAAGAATCTCAGTGAATACAAGGCTTCATGGAGTGTGTATTGATAGAAAACAAGTATTTTCTTTAGGGTGAATTACTCCTTTAACGATCAGAATGCTTTATCATATTCTCTCCCCTCATTGCCCTGTGACTTTTCACACACACACACACACACACACACACACACACACACACACACACACACACACACACACACACACACACACACACACACACACACACACACACACACACACACACACACACACACCAATGGATGCATGGAGCTAGGGATGGAGGGATTGAGATTGCACTCCACTGAGCACCCCTTTCTAGTGCTTATGTAGTTCAGCTTTTAATTGTTTGCAGAAATACTCATTAAGACTTTGTGACATCAATATCAACAGCCACGCTATACAGCGGATTAAAGAGTTCTTCACGGATCGACCACAGAGAGAGTGACTTGGTGCATTGGTATTACCACAACTGAAAATGTTTCTATGACCAAGACCTAATCTGGGTTTTATGAAACAGTGGGAAAAGCCGGGCGACTGATGGAGGGGAAAGGAACTGGTTGGAATAACGTGTTCCTTCCACGCGCTATACGTCCAGCCAGGGAAACTCCCCCCTGTCAGGTGAAAAGAGGCAGCTTGGACTCCTCATGCATAGAAGGAAGCATGAGGTCAGTCCATTGCTCTCCCCAGGTTGGTATAGAGGGAGTGCAGCGCCCAGGATTACATTAGACCAGGGGTTTTCAAAGTGCGTGGCGGCCGCGACGGCAGTCCAGGGGCGCCGCGAGATAATTTGATAATATTTGAAATTTATTTGGACATTTAAAAATATATTTAATATCATTTAAAACTTGAAGTACAAAGTTATTTTCAGTCAGTTCTAACCAAAATGGCTATTATCTCGCTTTCCTCTCAACATAATCACTAAAATATGCTATAAATATAAGGTGCTGGGAGTGAAAATTAGGAATATAAATGTAGGGATGCCCCGGATGAAAAAAATATTTATAATTGGCACTGGGTGAAAAAATTGTGGGATAAAAAAAACGTGAAAAAGGAAAGGAAAGGAGCCCCCAACTAGCGCTTATTCCTAAACAAACACATATGTAATGTAAAATGATCCTGTTCTACATAATACCAAATAGGTGAATACATTACAGATTGAGGCTTTAACCTTTGCTTTTATTGGAAATAACCGAGACTATTAAGATATGCTTCTGAACATACAGGCTATATTGCTAGCGTCACCACTTTAAAGCTATACTGTGTAAGTTGCTCAACTGGTGGTCTGTAGCAGTATAGCAAACCGCGGTATCGTTTGCTTTTTTCGTCCGTTTTTCGCTCGCGGACCGGGCCGTCAGACCACCGCGTCCGCCTCGCCGAGCCGAGACGCTTTCAATGAGGTCTCCCGTGTCCTTCTACGAGCAGCGGTTGGGAAGTTACATGCTAGACTCCTCCAGTGTAAACACTGCAGTGTACTTCCTGAAGGCGTGTTTCCTAAACCCACCAGAGAGCCCGGCAGTGTATGTTCTGCGCTGTGATTGGCCGGCAGTGTATAACCCTCGCTGTGATTGGCCGGTAGTGTGATGACGCAATTTTTCCACGAAAACCGGTCCCGGGCAGGGATCATAGAAAACATATAAAGAGAAGGCTTTAGAAGCTGAAAATAACGGAGTGGGGGTTCTAAAACTTTAGCGATTTAACAGCTAGGACCATTTTAAGATTTGTTTTATAAAAAAAGTTACATGGTATAACTTTAAATTCTCTAATCTTAAAATAATAACCGAAAATAGTCTATAAAAGCACTCAATTCCTCGCAGACATACCGAGAGCTTGTAGATTTCCGGTGTGCAACACGCTTCCATAGAACAGTGGTTCTCAACCTTTTCAGGCCGTGACCCCCAAAATAATCCTATTTGAACTGGGGACCAGTTAATAATCTGGGGACCTCCTACAATAATTTGGGGACCCCCCCGACCCACAAGTTGAGAACCAGTGCCATAGAAGACATGCTGGCTTCTACAGAATCCAAATGACTGTAATCAGTCTCGGTCTGGACTCGTGGCGACTGAGGACTTTAATCCATGAGTTGTGCTGAAGAACCACAAGACTGTGCGATTGTCTCAGCTCTTTTGTTCAGCCTCATGGACAGAATGTAAGCAATTAAAGTTTTACTAATTATTCATGAAATATTTTTAAATGTGTTCAGGGTGATTCAAGATTCAATAATGACTGTCTCGCAAGCCCTGCAGCCAAATGGTGCAAGGTTTGGTAATAATAGCTGCTTTACATAAGTACAGTAGAGAATCAGGCACAAAAAAAACACACCCTCGTTTCTGGATATGGCGACTGTGAGTTTGACCTTTTCAAGGTCACCCACAACAAAAGGTGACTAAATAAATCCATGACCCATAATTTGGACTTCCTATTTGTTGACTACAGTAAACAAAAAATGTCTTGACGATTTTTGTGTAGGAAAATAATTATAATTATGACCAATGACCTTGACCCCCAAAACGTTAAAGCCTATACCAATGTTCATATGAGGATATTATTATACTTCATAAATAGAATGAAGATCATTTTGTTCTGTCATGTCAAAGACAGACAGTAGTGGCTAAGGAGGTAGATAGAGCAACTACTTGAGAACCCCCTAAAACTTGGTAATGAGCTGGAGTAAAAATACAATAATTAGAATCCTATTTGACTAAATGGCTCTGTGCCAAGAGAGTTTCCCCCGCACACTCCTATGCAGCCTTGGAAAACATTACATCTTGTTCATTTAAATTTGTCTGATCTTTTCAGGAACATTATTCCTTTCTTTATTAGCTTTTAATTGTTCAAAATATGGCTGTTTTCAGCAGAATAATTATTCGTATTGTTCTTTTATCATCATCATGATGAATGCACTAGTAACAGTATAGGTTGGGTTGTAACAAGGATGGACCAATAGCTTTGGGTCATTGCTGACGTGTGTGATCTATTATATATATATGTTTTGGTCCTTGGCTCGCAGACATGTCCAGTATCTGGTTTTAGGAATGTAACACCTTCTTTTTAACCCAGTTCTTCAGTTTTGGATAACCAGACCTACAGCCTCCTCTGGTGGTAGACTAGGGTCATTACATTGAAAACAGCCAAAATGCCATTTTGAATCAAATGTATCTGATCCTGCCCTGCCAGTCATAATTTGTGTTCCTGCAACACAAGGAAATCTATTCAAAGGTATATTTTTATGCCAGCATAATTGACATAAGGTGACAGAGAGAGAGAGAGAGAGAGAGAGAGAGAGAGAGAGAGAGAGAGAGAGAGAGAGAGAGAGGGGGAGATATGCAAAGTCCGTAGGGGGTGAGTATGGGGCTTGGGCTTCAACTCAACCGGCTCATTTTGGGTTGGGATGCAATTTTCAGACCTGTTGAAAACTAGTCAGTAAACCAGTGGTTCTAAACATTTTCATGTCAAGGACCTCCAAAATTAACATGCATTCTGCAGACCCCCACCTGAAAATATTTTCTGCCTGGGAAGATTTTTCAAGATTTATCAAAGTGTTTAAAAAATATCCGATCTACAAGCTCAAAATGGGCTGTAATGGTAATGCGTTTGGTTGTGAGCTTGTAGATCGGATATTTTCAAACACATTTTAAAACTGGGTTAAAATGGTAAAACTCTTCCTTGTTTTACAGTGGAGTGAGTGGACCCCCTGGAACTTCCTAAAGAACCCCTGGGGGTCCCCAAACCACACTTTGAGAACCACTGCTCTAAGATATGATACAAATATTTTGATGATTTAAATCATATTATTATACAACTGTAGAATTGATGAAACTAAAGAATACATTATTTTAGCACAGCATGTCACAGTTAAGAACTAATCGCTGGGAGGGAATTCGTAAATATTGGGCACTTGGTGACAAGTTTTAGATTTTTGGTATGGTGTTAGGTATGGGTATAAGATTTTCAAAAACCATCGCAAACAAATTGGGCTCGCCCCCTAGTGGTCTGTTTGCAATGAATCAAATATCCGATACATCAGTATATGGTTCAAACCCCAAATAATTGATGAAAGAGATTTTTCAATGGATTCTGTTACTATTGGGTATGATAAACAACATACAAAAGATTCAGGAAAAAATATCTACCGGAAAGGCACCATTTTCAAGATGGCGTCCACGATGGCTGCCGGGAGCTGAAAATGCCTATAAACTGGGTGTAAAAATTCATAATAAATCTGCACTTGGTGAAGAGTTTTAGATTTTTGGTATGGTGTTAGGTATGGGTATAAGGTTTTCAAAAACCATCGCAAACAAGTTGTGCTCGCCCCCTAGTGGTCTGTTTGCAATGAATACAATAGTAGATCTGTCAGTATATGGTTGAAACCCCAAATAATTGATAAAAGAGATTTTTTCAATGGATTCTGTTACTATTGGGTATGATAAACAACATACTAAAAGTTTAGGAAAAAATAACTACCGGAAAGCCATCATTTTCAAGATGGCGTCCACGATGGCTGCCGGGAGCTAAAAATGCCTATTTAACGTGTAAACATTCATATAAAATATGCACTTGGTGAAGAGTTTTTGAATTTTGGAATGGTGTTAGGTATGGGTATAAGGTTTTCAAAAACCATCGCAAACAAGTTGGGCTAGCCCCCTAGTGGTCTGTTTGCAATGAATCAAATATTATATAGGTCAGTATATTGTAGACCACTAGGGGGCGAGCCCAACTTGTTTGCGATAGTTTTTGAAAACCTTATACCCATACCTAACACCATACCAAAAATCAAAAACTTGTCACCAAGTGCCCAAAGTTTATGTTTTTTGACGGATTAAAACCCAGTTTATAGGCATTTTCAGCTCCCGGCAGCCATCGTGGACGCCATCTTGAAAATGGTGCCTTTCCGGTAGATATTTTTTCCTGAATTTTAGTATGTTGTTTATCATACCCAATAGTAACAGAATCCATTGAAAAATCTCTTTTATCAATTATTAGGGGTTTCAACCATATACTGATGTATCGAATATTTGATTCATCGCAAACAGACCACTAGGGGGCGAGCCCAACTTGTTTGCGATGGTTTTTGTAAACCTTATAACCATACCTAACACCATACCAAAAATCAAAAACTTGTCACCAAGTGCCCAAAGTTTATGTTTTTTGACGGATTCCCTCCCAGCTATAAAAGGCCACCCTAAGAGTGCTCTACAGTGTGCGTAGATTTTTTTCTTAACATAAGAACAAATCACAGCTAAGAAAACATTGGTGTAGGCTATGCCAAATCTTCTTAAAAAACTTCTTAAAAGGGTCTAAGAACAAATTTCTTCGTAAGAACGTTCGTAAGTAGGTTGGTGAATCGGGCCCATTGTCCCAGTGCAATGCACAAATTCAGTTTATTCATTTAGCAGGCACTTAACCAGATTGGTTTACAATTTGTAAGGTCAGATCATAGACTGTGAAAAAAATATGGACGGTGCGAAGCCATTGGCTACACCATCAACATGTGGAACGCCCTTCCACAAGCCCTAAAGGAGAGCAAATCCCTAGCCTCCTTCAAAATTGGTATGAAAAGTCACCTTCAGACAGCTGCTACCCGTGACTTGTAAATAGACTAAGCCCCCATGCCCCCCCCCCCCCTTTTCTTTTTTTTCTGCCTTTGTATTTGATGTTATGCTTTTGAAACTGATATTATCCTAGATAAAGTACTATGTTCTATCCGTCTGTCTTTCAATGTTATATGAGATACTTAAAGTGTGGTTCCTGTGGAAATAAGCCTCGGCTTTCTAGGATCTCCTTTTAGTTGACCTTGTACCAGTGATTTGTATATACTGTCATGAAACTGTACTTTTTTCTATTGCAAACTTCTAATAAATTCTTCAATCAATCAATCAATGGTTTCTATGCGGCGAAAATGACGCTTTTTTTGTCACTTGTATGGGTGTCGCCATCATTGTTTGAATGGTACCCCAGGAATCATAAGGAATGCTATTGGCTGCCAACGGTCACGTGCAACCACAGGGATACATGGGAGAATGTGGTCGGAGCCAGAGCAGTGTAAGCAAGCCCCCGGGGCCGAGGGGGACCTCTGAAGCACCATGGACATGGTGGCTGTTTGAGGTACTGCAGTTGGGGCTTCTAACACAAACGCGCATTCTAGGCTTCTTTGTATTAGCGGCGCGTTCAGCGGAAGTGCTCGTTCATGAATTGGAGCCCCAGCGCGTCCATGAACACAAACTATGGCGCAAAACGCGTCTTAGAAGCCCCACTACGTCACGTTTCTGAGGCGTTTCCAAACGCAGAAGTAAGCTTCATGCGCTGGGTGAGCAACTCAATGCAAGTGGACGGGCGGGGATATCTGGTGTCCTCTCTATACTTATTATAACTCTATGAGTGTAAGCAGAGTGGCGACACGCTTTGATCTCGCCGCAGACCGGAAGTGGTGTCACATGGAGCCTGTTCTCATTCTTAGCAGCCTCTGCTGCTCTTCAGCCCTGTCCGCCCCCATTATAACCGAGGCATTTTCACTTGCTGGTAAGTAGACTAAATCACATCTTTTCCCCCGTTTTAACGCATTCACAGGCTTCTCCAAGGTAGACAACATTATTAAAAGGGGGAAAAAGACGTGATATAGTCTACTTACCAGCGAGTGAAAATGCCTCGGTTATAATGGGGGCGGACGGGGCTGAAGAGCAGAGGCTCGCTAAGAATGAGAACAGGCTCCAGTAAGCTACGCTAAGCTAGCTTTCCAAAATAAATAGGCTTTCCACGCTTACAATGGGAGTCGACGTAAGTGTCATAACTCTCTCTCTAGGGGTCTGGTCGGAGCCTCCCGAAATACAGCACACGAAGAAGAACACAGCCGGCTGGTATCAGCTTAGTTGGCCTCGCCCCCCGCAACTTTATCATCAATTTTAACATAAATGGGACCATATTTGAACAAAACGCATCATGGTAATTGAAAGGCAGTTTTTCACTAGCGACAGGAACCATAAAGTATTTATGATGATGTTTATTAAGGTTAGAAAATCAAAGGGGAAAATGAATGGAGTCCAGGGGAGAAAAAATATTTTTGGTACCTCACGGGGGAAAACAGCGCAACTAGCGGCCAATCATGGGATCTTTCTCTTCCGGGAAAGCTTCATGAATAATCCAGCCAACAACACCCCTGGAGATCCCTATGGGACTCGTTCACAACGACACGAAAACATTTACACACGAAAGAACACATCTTTTCAAGAGAAAACTTTGTAATTTGCACTGAATACATTTTTTGTACCGTATCAAGCTATTGAAGCGGCGTCAGAAACTTGAGCATCAATGGCGCCAGCTGCAGCTGCTCTGTATCATGTGTCAACGTATCATCAACATTGAGCATTTTCTTTTTTATGCAAGCCATTTTAACCATTATTTACAGCATCAATTATTTCAATGATAGTTCTATCCTTTTCCCATATGCCTTAAAACGTACTAATTGAAAATCCACATCTATGAGGTCTCTTAACTCTAAGGCATCTTATCAAGGCTATTGAGTTGTGTTCTAATAGATTCAATTCATTCATTATTTCACACAATCACATTCAAGTTGAAGTACCCTTAAATGACCTAAGGCTATTAGGTCATCTACTTATGTGGACGTAGACAAATATAGGGACAAATTAGTCATAGTGCAAGCATAGCCTACTACAGGAGTTTGACTATGTAGGCCTATATTTAATCAGTGATAGTCAACTAGTATGCGTGATCAGCCCTGTGATTTGGGTAGCAATGTGAATGTGTGCACACTGACTGCAGTGCACACGGTCCACAACACTATACGCTCTATTGTCATTCTTCCAGGGGCGCACCCCTCCCTCTCTGGTTGTGCACTCGGCCGGTCCGCTGCTACACGAGCGGCGTGAGCAGAGATAAACAAACACAAGGATTATATGATGTTAACACAGTGGTGACTTTGCCCGGAGCACCGCGCCCCCGTTGACTTGGCGTGAATAAGCAGACATGAAGTAATGTTCTAGAAAGAAACTCACGTGCGCGACCATATTGGAATATTATGCTTGGTCATTGTGTACACAATTATATTTTGGGATGCGAATTGGAGACATAATATATAGGCTACATATAAAATAAACCATTGCAGCCTGAGCCTCTGTATCAAAGAAAACTGCCTATACTCACTCGTTTAATTCTCCCCTTATAGTATTTGAATTTGATTTATGGGAATTTAAAGCATATTGATTGATTGATTGATTTTTTGTAGAATTTATTCGAAGTTTGCAATAGGAACAAGTACAATTTCATTACAGCACAATTAAATCACTGGTAAAAGGTGAACTAAAACTAAGGAGATCCTTGTAAGCTTTACGGTTATTTACACAGGAACCACTTTATGTATCTCATTATATTGAAAGACAGACGGATAGAACAGAGTATTGCATAGCATAGGTTACATCAAAATGTATGTTTTTAAATGTATAGATTTAGAAGGCCATTAATCACATAATCACCTAATCCGATGTGATTAAAAACATTTCAGATGCAGGATGAAGGCGGGGGGGGAAAAGTAGGCTATAGGCCTATCCACGAGTTTCCAACGCAACCTAGTGCATTGTAGCCTGACACTTCAGTGCGCACATCACCA
Organism: Nannobrachium achirus; assembly: GCF_963921795.1. Taxonomy (NCBI): domain Eukaryota; kingdom Metazoa; phylum Chordata; class Actinopteri; order Myctophiformes; family Myctophidae; genus Nannobrachium; species Nannobrachium achirus. The sequence continues at coordinate 14,475,208 of NC_137820.1, read as the reverse complement.
CCCCCTGCTGGTGGGTGGTTTGTAGTGTGGTGTGAGTCGGACGCTAGCAGTCAGGCAAAGTGCATTGCGCAGACGTCTGCACCGAGCTTCCGCCGCCGATTTACAAGCTCACAACGGGTTGCATCTGCGACGCGACGTGAGCTTGTATATCTGCTGTTAAACCTGGAAGTTTGGTCCTGATAGTCTCCAGTAAACTCCCGGGGAAACTTGTGGATAGGCTATAGTTTGGAATCTCTTGTAGGAAGAAATGTGATGATAGTTCTCTTGTAAACATATGCATGTGGGCCTAGTTATACCAGGGGCGTACCCAGGAATGAGAGTCAGGGTAGGCGAGATGCCAGCCGAAATGCCAGCGAAGTGCCACCCGAAATGCAACCCTAACCCCCCCATAAAATTATTATTATTATTTAAAAATAAAAATGTTATACAATGGTGTTTTCGTTTTCCATAGCCTCCATGTGTTAATTAGAAATCCATGGACCCCTATCGCAAAATATTTTGTTCCAGGGACCACCAGAAGCAAAGATTAGTTTTCGGTCTATTCTGCATCTAGCTTAAGGCCACAGACCCGTTGGGAAACGAGTTTGGGTCGACTTTGTTTTAGGTCGACCTTTCATGTATTAGTCAATAACCCCCCCCCCCTACGTAATTAAAATGCCAAGATTGCATTTTCGTTACAACACTGTTTACACAGTTTAATTCCGTGTGCACAACTCTTTCAATCATTCATATGGGAATCATTGGGGAGGCGCGAGACTTTTGCACCCGGTTCAGTTGGTTCAGTTCCGCCCTGGACGCTATAAAAGCTGCATCGTGACCAAACCATCATCACAACAAACAACTCATCCTCAACCGAGAGAGAGAACACCAGTTACTGAAGACCAAGGAACTTTGAAAGAACACTGCTGAAAATGGACAAGTGCGACTGCAACAAATGTGAGTTTTTTTTAAAAAGAAGTCATTACTGCTCTAGAATTGTCCTTAATTTTTTACACTTGAAAATAACCTGTGGTTCTCTTCTGTGACTGCAGCTGGAACCTGCACCTGCGGTGGATCCTGCTCCTGCACCAACTGCTGCTGCACCTCATGCCAGAAAAGTAAGGCTTTACCATTTTACCTCACAAGTTTAGTTTAAACTTTACCATTTCTACACTGGTTTGAATTCATAACAATTTTAGGATGAGATTTTAACATCCAACTAGTGTATCCTAGTAAGCTATCATTGTATAATCTGTACCACTGTACTTTTACAAATTGTTACAAGTAGGCATATTCAGTATTTTTGCATCAAAATTGCAGTTTGAAACTGTATTTGATAAATTTAAAGGTAGTAGTTGACTTTTTTCCCCCTTCTATTGATTACTCATGCCATGGAGACTTGAGTTGAATAATAATGTTTGGCTTTTGTCACATTCCTAAGACAATAATTTGATTTGCACTAAATTTGCCCCCATTATTCCGGATGGGGACCCAAATGCATTTGGGTCTCCATCCAGAAACAATTGGCGTACATTTACTATCAATTTTCTGTCTTAGGAATGTGACAAACACAAAAATATTGAACTCAAGTGGTGTGCGTAATCATTAGAAAAGTAATTTTTGGGGTGAACTACCAACTACCCCTTTAAAGCTTGCAGCTTGCTGTAGGCTACTTGTCAATGACACACAGGTGTCACACTGCCAAATCCAATCCTCTAACTAGCTTACTCTTGATTCCCTCCCCCCACTCTGCAGGCTGCTGTCCGTGCTGTCCCCCTGGATGTGCTAAGTGTGCGTCTGGGTGCGTGTGTGAGGGTGGCAAGAACTGTAACACTGGCTGTTGCCCCAAGTGAGCATGACATGACCCGGCCTGGTGTGTGAAGATGAGGGATGGATGTGCATCATCTACTGTCACTGAGAATGCCTCCTATTGCAGTTACTGAGAATGCCTCCTATTGCAGTTACGATTGTGTTTTTTTTACTTCATGTGTAAATGTGATTTAATAAATGCATTATTCAAAAGCAAATGGTTATACATCCTTTTGCCTTTTATGGGGGGGTAATGCATGTAACATCATACCCGGCAAGTTATGCAGGCAAAAACTACTGGCCTTGGCAACCCATCCATGGGGATGACATGCTCATGTTAAGGGGATTTGTGGTATTGTACTATACATAGCACCAGGTGAGGTCAAGATGCCTAGAAGTAGCCTAATGTTTGCCAACTACCCTGAAAATGGCAACACGTGTGTTAAATCCTTTGGAGAAACCTATTTCTTTTTACGACAATGGATTCATATGAACAGAAACAACTAACGTCAATGGGACCAGTGAAAATGGTACAGAAGGATGTATTTGGAGGAGGGCAGTAAAGTAAAGCTTGTTGAAAACGATTTCCACAGAGTGTTTCAAAGTGTCCAAATAAAACTATAATAACATTCCACAATCATAATCAGTGGAAACCTTTGATCCACTGCCTAGGGTCCACAATCACCATTAGACCTCTAGCTTTACATTTGCTTACCTCGGATTCAAGTTAGGAGCCCTTGCATTAAAGTAGTTGTGACACTGCATTCCTTTAAATACTATCACTCGCCAGTCGCCATGTATCACGTACATGACCTTTTCTATTTCCATTGTTCCGCATATCTAAGACTTTCTCAGATTTCCCTTCAAGATATCAATGGAAAGAAACCACAACTATTGAAGCTACCATACCAAAAATGTTTTGGATTGGTAAGGTAGAACTGGTAGGCCTATAACTTGATCTCCTCCTGAGTCCTGACCTCACGTGAGGTCCCGAAATAAAGCACACGAAGAAGAACACAGCCAGCTGGTATCAGTTTAGTTGTCCACGCCCCCCGCAACTTTATCATCAATTTTAACATACCTGTAAATGGAACCATATTGCTTAAAACGCATATCATGGTGATTGAAAGACAGTTTTTTACTAGCGACAGGAACCATAAAGTAATTATGACGATGTTTATTAAGGTTAGAAAATCAAAGGGGGAAATGACTGGGGTCCAATGGAGAAATATTTTTGGTACCTCGCAGGGGGAAAACACGCAACTAGCAGCCAATCATGGGATCTTTCTGTTCCGGTAAGGCTTCATGAATAATCCAGGCAACAACACGCCTGGGACAGATGAACTTTTGTCAACCAACAGGGCAAGCAGTCAAGGAACTGGAGTGTTAAGAAAACGTGCTACATGTGCTACATTAACTAGGATAAATAAGATGAGTATATCTAAATTACAATACTTAGCATCTGCCAATGACAAAATAATTAAAATATAACAATATATAGAATCTAATGGTCAATAAGTGCAGACAAGATCATTTTTAAAGCATCTTGGGGTGTAAACACTGCCTGCATCAGCATCTTTTTCCACATCTGTCTGTGTTCCTACATTGCACTTGATTGTGACTTTGACCTTTGAGACCCAAAAGTTAATCATGTCTTCAGGCAGCATACTTCAGACAGATCACTGATCATCATTCATACCCAGTTTCATGAATATTCATCCCTCCATTCAGGATTCTGATCTTGACTTTCGTTGTGAACTTGACCTCAGACTATTGAAACCCAAAAGACTAATCTCTTCAGAATATTGAAACCCAAAAGACTAATCTCTTCAGAATATTGAAACCCAAAAGACTAATCTTTTCAGAATACTAGGCTCAACTTTCATGAACATCTGTGCTATTCTCAAATGATTTTGTTCAGAGAGACACACTTCCAGTGGCGTCAGTTCAGAAAAAGCTAAGGTATGGCAACATGACTGGTGTCTTGCACGCGCGCGAAGACACCAGTCATGTTGCCATACCTTAAGAAGTACATATCCCCCCCCCCCCCCCCGTTTCTACGGTTTCTTGGGCTGGATATGGCAGCCTGGAATGGTTGTTTAAGTGCAGCTAAACTTGGCATGTTAGTAAACGTGCCACAATACCTTGTTAAAGTGAACATTTTGTAAAACGTTGTAGTTATTTTACCGTAATTTAACAACATAATACAGATAGACAAAGAGACATTCATGGATTTATATTTAAAGGTAACTTTTATTTTCCCCCCTGGACCCAGGGTATGGCAGCTGCATACCCCTGCCATACCCAATTGACGCCCCTGCACACTTCAGACAGGGCCCATTAAAATACCCTGCAATGAACTGCTGCCGAGGGTAATAAGAAAGTGCTGGAAGATGAGATAGAATCTTAGGAGCGTAGAGTGTTGACTGCTGCCAAATATGGGAGTCCTCCTGACTGATGGAGGTGGGTCATGTCATGTGAGGAGTGGTGAGCACGTAGATCGTCTATTTTCACAATTTCTGCCTCTAATATTTAACAATTTGTCCAATGTTTTCATTTGTCATTTTATAGAGGTATTCAAAAAACCATAAAGTGTCACTTTAGAAATGTGCATATACCCTCTATACACTTAAACTTGATGGTTTGTTTACTGTCGAGTGAGAAAACAACGTTGCACATTAAAGGAGTAGTTCACCCCCAAAATGACTTTTTTTCTATTGATTACTCATGCCATGGAGAGTAGAGTTCAATAATATTTTTAGTTTTTTGTCACATTCCTAAGACAAAAATGTGATAACAATAAATTTACCCCCATTCGTTCCAGACCCATCTGGAATCAATGGGGGTAAATTTACTCGAATCAATTTTTTGTCTTAGGAATGTGACAAAAATATTATTGAACTCTACTCTCCATGGCATGAGTAATCAATAGGAAAAAAGTCATTTTGGGGGTGAACTACTCCTTTAAGTTAATCATCTGGGGACCCCCCAAAATAAACAGGTTGAGAACTACTGGACTAGACGACCGCAGAGGTGGTGTGTCACCTGGTACTATGGCCAGCTGTTCCCACGCCGGAACAACTCTTTAGGCATTCATTGTCTAATGGGTTGATTAAGGACACCTTAATACATCTGCTTCCAAAATTCTGTATTTTCCCTCCCTCCTCCTGCAGTGAACATCACACAGCCCATCTCTGAGGGAAATGTAGGTTGTAAATACAATTACACATTTCTGCCAGCCAGGGGGTATAACCCCCATATAAATTGTCCTCTTCCTTTAGTCCATTATCAGTTCCCATGCTTTATTTTCACGTTTATAATAATGCTCTTTGACTTTTGCACTTTTATGACTTTGTTTCTGCTGATATAAAAGCAGGATTTTAACTTGTAATTGGATGACAAACTTTAGCTGTGTGTGTCAGACAGCAGGTAGAGATATAGCATGAGAGTGAGAGAAAGGAAGAAATAAACAGAACAGAATTGATGATGAAAGTGATTGCTTGCGCATTTGAACTCCAATGAATACACTGTGTCTGCATGTACATCTAACACAAGGAAGACACAAAGAAAGTGTGACACAAACTTAAGATCAGTTAAAAGAGGAAGAAAAGATCCCCACAAAATGAGTCAATAAGACAAATACAATTTATTCATCCGTTGTTCATGGATAAGACAATCAGCATAGTGACATTTTCATTCACTCCTGTCACGTGACTGCCAGACAGTACCAGACAGTATCGACACCAGTAAATGAAGAAGTGAAGATAAGACTGGCTGTCATCATGACCGGCTGATGTTTGCGTATCTGTTTTCATCTAGGAAGGAACATTAGAGCAGTGCTTCTCAACCTTTTCAGGCCGCGACCCCCAAAATAATCATATTTTAACTGGAGACCCCCCACCCTGACGAGCACTAAGAGTTGAGGCATTACATTTTGTATAACACGGAGGCATTGTGAGCATGTAGATCGTCTATTTTCTCAAATTCTGTCTCTAATATTTGACAATTTGGCCAATGTGATAACAATAAATTTATCCCCATTCATTCCGGATGGTGACCCGTTTCGAAACGGGTCACCATCCAGAATCAATGGGGGTAAATTTACTCGAATCAAATTTTTGTCTTAGGAATGTGACAAAAACCAAAAAATATTATTGAACTCAAGTCTCCATGGCGTGACTAATCAATAGAAAAAAAGTCATTTTGGGGGTGAACTACTCCTTTAATTTGTCATTTTAGAGGTATTAAAAAGTCCTTAAATTGTCACTTTAGAAATGTGCATAAACCCTCTATATAGCCTACACTTAAACTTTATGTTGGTTTGTTTACTGTTGAGTGAGAAAACAGTGTTGCACATTAAGTTAATCATCTGGGGACCCCCCCCCAAAATAATTTGGGGACCCCTCTGGGGGTCCCGACCCACAGGTTGAGAACCACTACATTAGAGATACTACAGATGGCCAAATTATTTCAACATCGAATTTTTGACAATGGCTACATGGCAAAATGCAACGGTTATCCATCTGGGAATATTATCGGACATTACAGTGACTGAAATAAATTAAAAAATAAAAGCGACAGACAAATGAACAAACGAAACACATGAAATTGGTTCTCTTCTTTTCCTGAGCATTTCCAAAGCACTGTCTGACATCAGTTCAAAGTGAGCATGTCACACCGTCCACCCACATGGTACACATTAAACAGCTTCACACCAGCAACACTTTGAGATGGACTGCTCTCTTGTACCAAGCTTTTAAGGCCACCAGGTTGGCGCAACTTCTCTGAACCCGGTCACAGGTGCATGGTGTCCGAATTGTGTGTTTCTAAACCAAACACACACGCATATTATGCACACACACATACACACACACACGTGTGTATTACAGGTTCCAAAGCTCATAAAGGAGGCATTTTATTGGGGGGGGCTTTTTACAGTGACAAGTGTCTTTAGGGCTCCGTCTTTAGCAGCCCTCTGACTCACTTCCTGTTCACGTTCTTAACTCCACACCAATGCTTTTGGATGAGAGGAGTTCAGCTGCACGTGTTCGTAATTCTGCCCGTTTCCCTAGGAAAGAAAAACGACAATTATTACATTGTAGCCATTTCGATGAGGCGCTCCCCCAGAGCAATTCACCCTTTGTTAGCCTTCTGGTTGGTCCCTGACTGACCAACCAGGAGGCTCTATCTGCCTTGTCCTGCCCTGGTTCCACCTTTTTTATGTTGAATTTGCTAAAACATAATGTTTGTAGAAATAGAAACATTTAAAAACATGCTGAGTCATTATACTGCCACTGAGCAGCTCCATTTTACTGTAACCAAGTTTGAAATTAGAATTGAACACAGAATAACAATACGAAGCAACTGAATTAAAATGGTAGTGGATGGAGTGTCCCACCGAATGTCCCACCAAGACACAGCAACCAATGGGTGTGAAGAGGAGCAGGAAAACGGGCGGGACTTGACAAAGGGTGAATTTACAAGTACAACCACGGAATAAGCTCAAGAACTAAACACTGGTTCACCAACAGAGTACAGGCCTGTCCATACTTTGACCGAATGTTCGGTGAGTTGGACTTTCCGACGTGCACACATTCCTGAAACTCTCTTTTTTGTCTAATGCTTTTCAGTAGTCGCGAGTGACGTCATTTTGTAGTCAAACCCGACTTTTTGACCGAAAAAGGGCGGTTTCTGTCACAGGCATTAAGTCATAACATCGAAGCCACAAACCCCGGGTCATAAACAGATTATTCCCGTCAGAAATACCATTGACTTTTCCTGTCACTTAATAGAAGAACATTTTCTCTGGAACACAATTCTTATATGAAGTGATTTAGAAAAAAAGCTGATTAAATAGTGGTAGTTTGAATGAACTCAAGGGCAGACATTTTTCCTGTGTGATCCTCGAACATCAGATTAGAGAGGAGAAGTGCCACGTAGGCCAAAACAAGAAGAGCTTAGAAAAGAGATAGAGAGGTTTTATCATTTAATTTCTCATTCAACCTGGGGGTGGATTAGAGGGTGTGGAAAATATGGAAGGAGAGAATCTGATTTCAGGAGGTCAGAGAGGATTTAGACCAAAAAGAAAAGCATTTTCAACTGTACTTGCAGATGACCGAAATCTACTGATTCTACTGCTAAACAAGGACGCCATGACGACTCTCACCTTGGACGCAATGGCTCTGAGTTTTCCCAGCAGCGAAGGCTTGTTGTAAACCACCTCATCCTCCATGTCTCCCTCGTTCTCCTCCCCCTCCATCACGGCGCAGCTGTCGGCTCCTGGCATCTCACACTCCTTGTTGGCGGTCATCACCAGCCTTGAGTACTTATACTGCAACCTGGAGGAACAATAAACCCAAAGAATCAATACAACGGGGTAAACAAACACGGCCAAGTGCTTAAGCATCGAGATGACTTCCATGAAGGGGAATTGGAAAGCAAGCAGAAGGGAGAAAGGAGGGAGTGGCAGTAAGTGTGTTACAAATGTATTATTATTATTATTAGACCTCTTGTTCTTCTTCCAGAAGTAGCAGGTGAGGGAGACGAGCAGTACTGCTGTGAAGGCCGCTATCCCTGCCCCCAGTCGTACCCAGAATTCCATGCTCTCGCACGGCAACACCTTCTTCTCGGGCAGGGGCACCCCTCCCATGCAGCGCTTTGGTTCATTCCACAAATACAGCATTTCCTACAGACGAACACACACATAATAAACACGTCAGTTGAGTTCTCATTATATTCCTATCAAGACACAGACACAGAAACAAGCATACAATGGCAAACACACATGCGCGCATGCACACACCTGGAGTCTTCCGTTGCAGGCTCCCTCTATCTTGTGATAGTCCATCTCGGTGCAAGTAGGACACGCCCCTGAGCTCTCCCACAGGAAATGAAAGGTGCAGCCGTCGCATGTTCCCGCAGGGCACTGACTACAATGGCCAAACACAGATTGACACAACACAACGGCAGGAGAAATAGAGGTTTAACGTTGTGAAGTCAGTCCAGAGACAACTCAATTATATTCCCATGTAACTGTCAACTATAAGTTTTAAGCTTACCTTTCAAATTCAAAAGAAATTACCAGGCGAATTGCATACATCAACACATCAACACCAACTAGGCTAATTCAAATAAGACTGTCTGAACATTAGCGTCACCTACATGGCAGCGAATGAGTGTTACTATCAGGTGATATGGCAGTTGAGGAATTCGCTATCTCAGTGTGAAAACACAGAAGCCTTTGAGAGAATATTGAAGAAATCTTCTAAAAAAAATGATAGGTGCAAACCTAGCTATTAATATGTATAAAGATAGCACACAAACAGTCATATAAAATTAAATACCTAGGCACTGTGATCTCTCCTTTCATGCTCTTCTCTGGATTGCAACGAAGTGTTACCACTGTGCTTCGGCCAGACTCGCACGACGAAGTCGGCTCCAAGGAACTTAAGAGCACATATACAGCAAATGTGAGGTAGTGAGCTAAAATCATGTCAACATACAGTATAACGTTATTAAAGGTGAACATGCAAGATGCCAGCGGTACCGGTAGTAGAAGTTGATATCAGGGACTTTCTTGATGGCTTCTGGGAACAATTCTGGTCTCGCCCTGATTGCATCCAGTGTACTCTCAACTGTTGCTCCTGTTAAAGACATGTATTATAGCAACTCAAAATCAATGTTTACAACTTGTTTTCTTTCTTCTATGTGTCTGGGAGAAAAGTAGCAAATCAAATCCCTTGCATGCGGACATACTTGGCGAGTAAACAGATTCTAATTCTGAAACTTGAAAAGAGGTTACGCGCCTGACATCATCATCATATCCGGAAGTTATGCGGGAACGCCTACTGCGTGGCAACAAACTACTTTCTGGCCTTGACAGCCCATACATCCAAACAGAAAAGTCATATCTGATTGCATTAAACTATGTTAAACAACATTAAACTAACTTTGCCACTCGATTTGCCATTCACTTTATGCATGCATATAGATCGCTTTTGACTAGAAAAAAAAGCTAAAAAAGATTTTATTTCTCTCACAACAGAGAGGAAATTGCAACGGTGTCTGAACTCCAATAAAGTTGAAGGCGTATCTAGTGTCCAATCTGGTGCGCTGTCTATTTCAAATAACTATAGACATGGTCAAGCAGTAGGTGTGCTAACCGACATTAGAATGTCCATTTAGAATAGTAGGGAGACCACATCCAACTATCTATATTATGTATATTAGCAATACCATACAGCAGGGGTCTTAAACAGGGGGTCCGGGACCCCTAGGTGGTCCTCAGAGTTACTACAGGGGTCCTCCAAATCTTTGTGTGATAGAAATCTTTTTCTCCTTTTTTATATTAACCACTTGAACCCTAGTGTCCATATTGGGAGAACTTTACCAAAAATAGCAGATCTACAAGCTCACAATTATAGATCTGCTATTTTTGATCTGCTTCTAGATTTGATCTGCTTGTAGATTGGCTATTTTCAGCAAAGAGCTTTGGTGTAGAGAGGAAAAAGAGCAGACTAAGTACAGAGTGAAAGGTCAAGTTTTATAAGTGGTTAAATATCTGAAAACACAAATTGACATGAATCCAAAAGAATGTGCTGTCACACGATGACACTATATGGAATCTATGAAAAGGTTGTGTGGGGGGTCCCTGCTTCATCTCTCACTCTGAATTAAGGGGTCCTTGGCCTGAAAACGTTGGAAGACCCCTGCCATACAGATTGGTTAAAATACAGTCCCGAATTGTAGCTTAAAACCATTTGTAAAAGAAAGACACTTAAAGGACAACTTTGTTTTTTTACAAGGGTTCATATTTTAGATTGTAATTTATAGAAAATAAAAAGTGAGTGTTAAAATGTTTTTATTTGCTTCGTTCTATTGTTTTATCACATTTACCGTGCTAAAATATGGGGCATGCGTAGTTGCGTACGCATGGGGGCATGCGTACAAGTGGCTAAATATGTCTTTTTAGACACAATAAGCCAGCAGTTTCTTTATTGCTATTTACAGTAACACTTCTAGCTCCCACAAGTCACATCCAACCATGAAAGGTTGCGTTGTATCTTGGGAATGGGCTTATTCTGTGTAAAATGACATATTTAGCCACTTGTACGCATGCCCCCAACCACTGAAATAAGAATCTCTAAAACAATAGAAAATAATTTTAACACTCATCTTTTATATTCTTTAATTACAATCTAAAATATGAACCCTTGTTGTAAAAAACTAAAGTTGTCCTTTAAAAAGATCAGCTCGAGCTGTCGAGCCCAACGTTCACCCTACGTTGTTGTGTTCACACGTATACTAACCAAGAAATCTGTCCGCTAGGCTGATGGACTGTGAGGCGAGTGCCGTGTGGAAGCCCCTCCCGTTAGCTGGGATTATCGTTGATTGACAGACAAATGTCTTCACCGTGTTGGCTCCTTCTCCTTTCTCCCGCTGTCCGTCAGAGACGGACAGGTCCGTAACGTTGTCTGTACACACCGCCATGCGGCCCTGACACACAAACACAGCAAGGTGAAGTTATTGAATGCTTTAACCAGTGAAAAATAGCAGATATACAAGCTCACAGCGCGGCACCGAGTGCCGCGCTGTGAGCTTGTAGATCTGCTATTTTGGGAAAAAGTCGTGAAAATGTGTGCAAATCTTTGAATATATGTATTTTCAAAGCGAACGTTTGTAACTCAAATTTTGCTTCTGGGGGGTCCCTGGAACTAAATATTTTGAGATGGGGGTCCGTGGCCAAATAAAAATCTTTTTGGGGGTCCTTCACATGAAAAGGTTTGAGAACCACTGACATAGTAGTCTCTCAAGAACAGACTAACTGAGCTTAAGTGAAAAGGACCTTTTCTTTGATGATGGCTGGCCAGATTGCTGACGTTTTTCAAAAAACCTTAGAAGGATTCAAAAGACAATTATAGAATCGTGTCAAAATTCTAATTTTCACGATTTTTCAAAAATAGCAGATCTACAAGCTCGCAGTGAGCTTGTATATCTGCTATTTTTCAAAAGTTAAAGCATAAAATAATGATACATAATAATGTGTACCCGTTCTGAATGGGTTAATAGAAAATAATTTGCCTTAACCACTTTAAACCAGCTGTCCCTATTTTGGGCATATCATTATAGGTGAAAGTTCTCGGACTACAACATAAATTTCACATTTTTAAATTAGTTCTTGTTTTTTGGTTTTCCCAGTATCTCTTCCAGCCCCCAAAAAACCCAATTCATTAACTCTAAGCCTTGCCTTTCATTTCAGTGAGAGGCGGTACTTTTTGGGAGGGGAAGGTGGTTCTAAAATTGGAACAACACAGAGAAGATTAGCATGGTGCCAGGTGGTACCATGCTAATCTTCTCTGTATCGTGTCCAATTTTAGCCCCAAGGCAGCTCCCCTTTGCCAACAAAGGGCATTTTGGTATTGCAGCTGAAATTGCTTGGAATTAGAGACAGACAGAACATGAAATTTCAATATCCGAGTGGTTGTTTAGGCTGAAACCTGTATAAAACCGTATTATGGGCCAATATTGATATAAAATATATATTTTTTGGTGAGGCCCCTTAAAGAGAGTGTGTGTGTGTGTGTGTGTGTGTGCGTGCTTGCGTGCGTGCGTGCGTGCGTGCGTGTGTGCGCGCGCGTGCGTGTGCGTCTGTCTGTGTCTCTACCTCTCCTCCACACAGGCTGATGTTAAAGTGGTGGAAGTATTTGGTGCCCTTGGAGGTGAAGCTGGGGCCGTTCATCAGTGACCCAACAGAACCCAGGGAGCTCAGGTCAAAGTTCAGGGTCACGTTGGCCTCTGTGTGGCTGAAGTGACAGTCACTGTAGCATAAACTGTGCTCCTAAAGAAACACACACACACAAAACACACAGGCTGCAGATTATATCAAATATATAAGATAGTAGGGCATTCACCAAATATTCGAATATCAAAGTCACTATTCAACGTTGTTCACCGAAGTCGAATATTCGCTTATTTATTTATTTTTATTTCTCTTTAAAAAATATATAGTTTATAAAGCTTGGCAGTCATAAGAATGAGTTGTCAATACCCCTGGTGGATGAATTTGTAAATGCTCTATACCAGGGGTTCTCAAACCTTTTTAGGCTGTGACCCCCAAAATAAACATATTTGAACTGGGGACCCCCACCCTGACAAGCACTTGGAATTGTAGGTATTACATTTAATGTGACTCGGTTCCGCAGATAAATATTGTGAAAATATTTTCACAATGTTTGCCTCTTGCTTACTTAATATTTGACAGTTTGGCCAATCCTATTGAATATTCGACTAACTTTGAGGTAGAATAATTTGAATACTAAAAATCACTATTCGTGAATGCCCTGTAAGATAGCAGTTACACATTTGAATGTTACAAGTTGATATGGCATTACAGTGTAGGATTAATACACATGTAATGACATTATTACAAGTAGTATCTTATTGAATCTCCTGTCTTAACTTTGTATGGATTGTTGCTACTGTCTGACCATGTCTCTCTTGAGAATGAGACTGTCTCAGTTACATTACCTGTTAAATAAAAGGTAATAAAAAAATGATAATTACATAAAAGTAGGATTAGGGGCCGTGTCCACAGAAAGTGTTTTATGAGCAGAGAAGCTTTGGACATCATGTCCAGACTCCAGGGAGATTCTTACTAACTGCCCACCCAGGGGGTCCCCAGATGACAGTGAAGTGACAATGTAAAGGACTTTTAAGAACATTTAATACCTCAAAATAATAAAAGGAAGAAAGAAAAAGACCATTACTGCATTAGAGGTAATACATAAACTATTCTATAAAAAATGTTAAAAACATTAACCAAATTGACAAATAATATAAGAAAGAGGCAAAATCTTTGAAAGTAGAAACTTAAGTGCTACATACATAAATCAAAAGTCCAAAAATTTAAATAACTTAAGGGGCACAATGCAACATTCAGCCACTAGATGTCGCACTTTTATAACAGCTCTGTTATATAAGGTTTGTTATTAAATCACCTGTACAAGACAGAAAAATGTATCTGCAATCATCTAGTCTGAAACATTGTAACATGATGGCTGCCTGGATAATGGCTGCCAACAGCTTACGACTTACATATTTTTACATACCAACAAAATTCAAATTATTATTTAATTGCAAGGTGTTGTGAAAATTGTGAAAATAGCCGATCTACATGATCGGCTATTTTCACAATTTCTGCCTCTAATATTTGACGATTTGGCCAATATTTAATTTGTTAAATTACCCTCTGTAATCTGTACACTTAAACTTTATGTTGGTTTGTTTACCGTTGAGTGAGAAAACAATGTTGCACATTAATTTAATCATCTGGGGACCCCCCAAAATAATGTATGGACCCCCCTGGGAGTCCCGACCCACAGGTTGAGAACCACTTTGTTAAGACACCCTGAGCACTGTAATAATAATAATAACGCTCGCTCACTGCTCCTAGTACTTGTAGGATGGGTAAATGCTAGGGGTGTAACGATATAGTAACTGCATCGAAATATCGTTTTTAACTTAAAAAATCGAAGTATATCGAAATGAAAACAGCTAAAATCGAATCGTATCGTTTGGATTTGTATTGTAACGAATCGGCAGTGCAAAGAATCGATTGTATCGATACTACCTACTTGTGCATTGTATTTAACATTTTTAAGAAGAAACAATTTAAAGGAGGGGTTTAATTACTTTTCATTTCCATATAGCTACAGTGCTCTATTGATAAATGTGTGTAATCTCTGTGTTCGTGTCAAGGTGCAGGTTTGGCAATATACAATGTCCATATACAGTATTTGCCAGATAATCACTGTGTTTACTTATTTATATTGCTAAATAGTTACTATATCGATTTTAAATCATTGAATCGAATCGTATCGTATCTTCATGAATGAACCAATATCGTCCATGTATCGTATCGTCAAACATGTATCGTGATATGTATCGAATCGCTATTAAAATGTATCGTTACACCCCTAGTAAATGCAATAGACCAATTTCACGTATGTGCAAATATACAGTGACAAAAGTACGCCAAAGGAGTGTGGACCAAATAATACGAAAAAAAAATGTCATCAATAGGAATGCAAAAGGCACCTTGTTGCTTTTGCTGGCGGGTCCGCACGGCCGGCAGGCCTCCGAGCCCGGGGTGCTTTGAGAGACGAGGTAGGTGTTGGGCGGGCACTCCGTGCACCGGCTGCTGTGCGTGTCTATGTAGTACCCGGGAGGGCAGGGCACACACAGCGAGCCGGAGGGCTGGGTGCTGAGGGCACAGGCCCTGCACTCTGAGGACACGCCGTCCACCGCGTTGCTCACAGAGATGGAGTAGATGCGCACCACGTCGTTCACATAGCGACGTGTCTGTGTGACGAAGACAGAAACCGCTACAAATAAGGACTCAGAAATAAGTGTGTGTGTGTGTGGGGGGGGGGGGGGGGGGGGGGGGGGGCATACAGCAATGTTGGACAAGGATCGGCTGATGCTGAGAAAACTGTTAATTGTGGGCCCGCTGAAAGTGAGAACACTGTGTTATCTTTTTTTATCTATCAAGTTCTACTCAAAGATTACGTAATGTATCAGTCAAGTTCTCCTTAAAAAGTGACGTAATCTATCAGTGAAGTTCTCCTCAAAAAGGACGTAACCTATTACGTCAATTTAGTCAAGTTCTCCTCGACAGTACAAAGGCAATCTTTGTGCCCATACATGGTGTTACATGCGAGCCCACACTGTTTCGTAGGAACAGTATTTCTAATTAATTGTATTATTTTATTAATTATCTGGAAAATGTAGTAAGCTACGTTACTAGTTATAAATGAGATTAAGCTGGAACTTGCTTTGCAGTAGCCCCAAGCAATATGGAAATTACATAATAGGTGTGTGTCATAGGTTTTCCTAAGTGTGTGTGTGTGTGTGTGCGTGTGTGTGTGCGTGTGTGTGTGTGTGTGTGTGTGTGTGTGTGTGTGTGTGTGTGTGTGTGTGTGTGTGTGTGTGTGTGTGTGTGTGTGTGCTCACATCAGAGGGCTGGTTGGTCCTCTGGAAGGCCCATGTGTATGACACGGAGGCGTTCTTATTCATGACGTGTGTGTAGAACTGCCTGGTCTTCATCCCCTCCCACGACTCCACCACTGTTGTGCTCTTCCGATTCACATCCTAAAAACAGGATGATGAACTGTCCTTTAGGCAGGCTTTGACAATAGACCATCTGACTCCTAGCTGTGGTTCTCAACCTGGGCCCACGGGTTGATTATCAAATAATTGATAAAACACTAATATTTGAATGATAACATAACATTAATTTATAAATAATAAGTAAAAGATTAGTCCCAATGATCCAAGCCGGAACACAATCGATTGATTGATTGATCATTAACACAATGACCTACTGTACTACACCATGTCAAACCCAAGCTTCACCACAATTGACCAGGTCGGTCAATTTGGTGTTTATAGTGATTACGCTAGGGGGAGCTCTTCGCCAACGTATGAATGGTGCTACAACCGGAAATGCCTTGCGTTTTGCTGTCAAAACAAGCTTTTTTCTATGGACCCCAACTAATAGTCGGAGGCTTAGGGATTTTTCATGCTAATCAGTCTAAAAGCGCCAAACTTTGCACAGATGTAGCCCAGGGCATGCTCTAATAATTTAGCTAGGGCACCCGAGTCGGCGACCTTCGGGGTCGCCACAGCGGCCAAATCAAGTTGGGCTTGAGAAGCTACAGTATGAGGCCGTATTGACAGGAGATTTCCCGGCTAGCTCTTCCTCACCATCATGAAGTAGAGTTCGCAGTCAGCCGCGCACGTCGTCTCAAATTCAAAGGTGATGCGACCGAACTCCATCCCCGTACTGCCGGACATCGATGTCGGGACCCTGGACGTGAGAAACGCAGGCAGTCAGAAGAAAAAGAAAAGAACACAAAGAGCAACAGATAGTTCCCCATTTTGGGCTTTTCAAAATGACAAAGATAACACATTTACAATGTGTCACATTGCAATGCGTTGAGGTTGTAGATTGGCTATTTTCGCAAAAGCCAGTATTGAATAGGGTTCAAGAGTTTACAAGTGAATATTAGAGGGAGGAGTTCAGAGTGAATATTAGAGGAAGATTTCAGACATGAATATTAGAGGAAGTTTAGAGATTAATATTAGAGAAAGACGTTATTTATGCCAGATGCCATCTTATTTTGTTCTAACAGCAATTATTTTTCTCCACACTGTCAACTGCAACATGCAACCTTAAGTTCTTCTTTGTTTGAGTGATTAATTCTGCCAAAGATATATATTGTTTTGGGTATTGTTTGTGCCATGAGTACATTCACACAGAACGTGAATATTTAATGCCAATAAATCAATGCAATTCTTTTTTGGTTTTGTTTTACGAGGTCAATCTTTCACTGCAAATACAAGTTGTATGAATGGAGCATCAACTATATGAATATTTTGATGTAAAATATTCAATGACACATTTTCACATCATTTATTCATCACGCTCCCTGAACCATGTCAATAACTAGATGGAGGAGGATGGTGCTCACTTGAAGCCAGGGATATGGATGTTGAGGATGAGGTAGTCGTTATCTGAGCCTCCCGCTCCACTCTGAATATGATCTCCAGCCACCTCCCAACCTGAGGGAGCCAACAAAACACACTTTGCAATACTTATTTTATAATACTCTTGTCCTACACCAGTGTCAGTCTGTGTCATGTCTGGATAGACATTAGGGCTACATGGGCGATATGGACAAAATCCAATATCACAAAATGATTTACCAAATATCTCTATATAAATATTGTGACAATAATAGGTTGTGACGATTGTATACATTTGTTTTTGATTGATCAAAACAATTCAAAGGTAGCAGATTTTCAAGCTCACAAAGCATTGCAATGTGATGCTAGTCGAGACTTTCACAATTTAAAAAAAGTATAAAATAGGGCTCAAGTTATTACACTTATGATATGCCTTTACTACCAAACGTTGAAGACCCCTGTCAAGACAGAGCTACACTAACAGTTCACCGAGAGCGTGACAGTACCTACCATTCATGTTGTCACATTTGGAGTTGCCCACGTTGAAACAGGACGTCTTCATGTTGGCAGGCAGGACGTTCCACCATTTATATTCATAACCCAGACTGGGCTCTGTGCCGGCCGGACACCTCTGACACGCTGAAGGATAAACAGAGTTTAAAATGTCTTTAACCAATCTATTCTTCGTCAAACGGACCAGGTTTACAACTGTACATGGACCAATTTTTTTAACCTCTCCACTAACTTTCTTCACAAACAATTGCTGATCTACTGTACAAGCGCAAATGCGACATGTTTTGAGCTTGTACTGTACATCTGCTATTTTTGGTTAATGTTCCACCCGGATGATGGGATTCGAGAGGTTCATCACATTTTTACATTGGTGCTTGAATCTACAACGTTACTGAAACAACCAAAAGGTGTAAAGTGCAAATGTTATTTGCTCATGCCATTTATGAGTCATTACAGATGAAACAGAAAGAGAAACAAGATTAGATGAGAATAGGGGTAAGTGTTAGGAAAACAATTGTAGGGAAACCCTATTTGGAATCTAGCTTTCAACTAGCCCAGTGGTTCTCAACCTTTTCAGGACGCGACCCCCAAAATAATCATATTTGAACTGGGGACCCCCCACCGAACTGGGGACCTTCCACCCTACGAGCACTAAGAGTTGAGGCATTACATTTTGTATAACACGGTTCTATTGTGAAAATAGCAGATCTACATGCTACATGCTCGCAACGCGAGGCGTTGTGAGCATGTAGATTGTCTATTTTCACAATTTCTGCCTCTAATATTTGACAATTTACCATTTTGAAAGTATTAAAAAGTCCTAAAATGGTCACTTTAGAAATGTGCAGAAACCCTAGCCTAGTAAACTGACTCCTCCAATCTTCAGTTCGATTCGAATGAAGGCAGGAAGAGACTGGTTTACGAGGCTACAGAAACCCTCTATACACTTAAACTTTATGTTGGTTTGTTTACTGTTGAGAGAGAAAACAATGTTTCACATTAAGTTAATCATCTGGGGACCCCCCCAAAATAATTTGGGGACAACCCTGGGGGTCCCGACCCACAGGTTGAGAACCACTGAACTAGCCCACTATAAAGTGCTAGAAGTTCACCGTACGTTTTATGCCGTCCGAATAGGTCCCGGGCGGGCAAGGTGAGCAGGTGGCCGTGTCGTTGTTATAGAAGCCGGGGTTACAGGGGGGGCAGGGCTCACGTTCCCCAAGAGGGGGCAGCATTTCAGCTCCGGCTACATCCTCCAGGCAGATCTTAGGCTCGATCCACTTATAGATGACCTGAGTCTGCGTTCAACACAGCAACACAGATGGAAAAGGATTCAGAGTGTGAAGTAGTAAGTAAGAGTTGGTTTACATTTTAACGTCCACTGATGTTAAAGGCCAGAAAAACAGCAAAATCCTCAATGTTCATTTTATACAATCTCGAGAGTTAAGCTGGTTGCACACTGCTGCGTTTTGGAAATCCAAAATCTGAAAAAAAAAAAACTTTTTCAGGCCAAGGAGAGAGAGAGCTTGCAAGGGACCCAGTAGTGTCAGTTGCGAAAATCAAAAAAAAAAAACTCAACCCACTGGTCCGAGAATAAATACGAAACGGGCGGCAGTGTGCAAGGTCGATATTTTTATTTACGCGCTCCGCGGCGATATCCGGCGATATTTGGCCGAAAAAACAGTGTGCAAAGAACATTACACATGGATTAAGGAACACTGAGGATTGTTTTGTGTATATCCATCCAGAGAGTGTTTTCCCCATTTCACCTTGCCGTCACTGTCACAGGGCGTGTGGATCTGGAAATAGTCCTTCCTGGAACACGGAGGTCTGTCCTTACAAACACCTGATCCCTCGGCTGGGGGAGGAAGGACAGAAAAACTCGCTTTTATAAGGCAGCAGCAGAAACATTCAAAGAACAAAGTGATGCGCCCATCCTTTCCAAGTGCTGGTGCTGGGCTCAGGTCAACATAGGATTAAAAAGAATGGAAGTCCACAGTGTTTATTCTGTGGAGCATCAGATGTTGTGTTGACTTCCATTCTTTTTTACCCTTTTAGGCCTAGAATTATTGACTGCTTTATTGAAAAATAGCAGATATACAAGCTCACCGGTGCCACGCTGCAAGCTTGTAGATCTGCTATTTTTTTTTAAATCACGTTTTCTTTTTGCAGGTCTTTGAATATATCTATATTTGCTTCTGGGGGTCCCTGGAACAACATATTTTGAGATGAGAGTCTGTGGCCAAATACCTGTAATTTTGGGGGTCCTTGACATGAAAATGTTTGAGAACAGCTGATTTAGAGGAAAGATTTAGAAGTCGGGTCAAAGATCGGGTCAAAGATATTCAAAGACTTGCACACATTTTCAAGATTTTTCAAAAATAGCAAATCTGCAAGCTCACAGCGCGGCACTCGGTATATATATGCTTGTATATCTGCTATTTTTCAATAGTTAAAGCATAAAATAATGGTTAAAGTGGTTCAAATCTAACGCGACTCAGGCGTGTTCCAGGTATTTGAGAGTTAATCCAGCAGCAGAAACATTGTCGTAATAAATAATGTAAAAAGAATATGTGCATTTTTTGCAATTTGTATCTGTGTTTAAACGGCATGAAAACAAACAAATAATTGACTAGCATGCATAGACTCACAAGTTAGTATTTAATTGCTTCACTTAGCTAGCTACTAAATATATTCTCCCGGCTTTCATTGCTGGGAGAGCGATAAGATTGGGAGGGGGAAAAAAAACTGCCTTGCAAAACCAATACAAAATCTTTAGGTCAAGGGTCTTCAACAGGGGGTCCAGGACCCCTTGGGGGTCCTCAGAGTTACTACAGGAGGTCCTCCAAATCTTTGTGTGATAGAAACTTTTTTTCTCCATTTTTATATTAAAAATCGAACCTCTGTTCGAAGTGGAGCTGTGTGTGTGTGTGTGTGTGTGTGTGTGTGTGTGTGTGTGTGTGTGTGTGTGTGTGTGTGTGTGTGTGTGTGTGCAACAGCGCCCCTCCCTTAACATGTGTGGCCAGAAAAGGTTACTGCAGGCTACAGACAGACACGGAGACACGGAGACAGACAGACAGACAGACAGACCCACACACACGGCCACGTATAGGGAGCTTGTGTTCCACACAGCTCCAAAAATTGAATCCCAGTGTCCATATTCTGAGAACTTTAGCCAAAAATAGCAGACCTACAAGCTCACAACGCCTTGCGCTTGTAGATCGGCTATTTCCGGCAAAGGTGGTGTTTGGTGTAGAAGTGCAGGCTAAGTACAGAGTGAAAGGTCATGGTTATGAAGTATTAACGGTTCAAGTGGTTAAATATCTGAAAACACAAATTGACATGAATCCAAAATACACTGATGATTGTGCTGTCAAAAGATGAAACTATAAGGAATCTATTGTGGGGGTCCCTGCTTCATCTCTCTCTCAACTAAGGGGTCTTTGGCCTGAAAACATTGAAGACCCCTGCTTTTGGGTGTTACTTCATATCGAGGTGGTGATATAAGCAGCTGGTGTAGGATAGTACCCCGATGAATCGGTAGTCAGAGATCTAGAAATGCTTTTGTTCCTTGAGTCAGCCTTGAGTTTGTAGCTATTTATTTAAGAAGGTGTCTGAAATTATTTTGATAAATATGTTTCTGTGTCATCAAGTTTGAATGAGTGTGTGTGTGTGTGTGTGTGTGTGTGTGTGTGTGTGTGTGTGTGTGTGTGTGTGTGTGTGTGTGTGTGTGTGTGTGTGTGTGCACGCGCGCGCGTGTGCGCACCACATTGGGAACGAGGACGCACGGACGGACGCACGGACGGACGCACGGACGCACGGACGGACACACGGACGGAGGGGAAAACATACTCTCCCTCAGCCTTCGGCTGGTGGAGACAATAACAAACGTATGAAAAGTGAATAATTATGTGAACTTCAATAAAATATGAGCTTATTTGCAGACAGTGGTTCATTAGTCAAACCCAACTCTCCCAGGCCTTAAGTTCCACTTTCAACTGGAAAGGAGGCCTGTCCTCAGGGACAGGAAGTAATGATCACAAACACTCAAGTTTATCTACCCCTGGTGAAACTAGGACAGCTTCCCCTACTCGTTAAAGTGTGTGTGTGAGAGAGTGATAATTCGAAAATCGATAATTAATTATTATTATTTTTTTATATAAAAAAAAAAAAAAAGAAATTTCTTCTGTTTTTCTTTTTTTTTTACTGGATTTCAATGCAAATTTACATATATACAACATGGCTCTTCAGGTAATTGGTAGCCTAACTACTACTCTTCATCTTTCTTTTAAGTGTGCCAGTGTACTGTTCACCTAATCTCTCAAGAACAGATTCTGTGATGCTTTACAATACAGAGGATGCTGTTTTCCCTTTTCTTTGATGATGGCCACCAAGTACCAAACAATCAAGCCTGAATCAATCACACCTGTGTCTGAGACAGGGGGGAGGGGAGTGTGTAGCAGGCAGCTGCCACTCTGCTGTGCTCCTTCACTCTGTCTACACAGTTTACAGTTGGTGCTGGTGTGATAAATCAATGGCCATTTACTATTATCATTAATACTATTGTTAGCCTATATTCTATATTTTGTTTGAAACTAACTAACTAAGCCAAAAAATAGTATAACAAAAAAATATATATATTAATATTTTTTCGATTATGAAATATTAAAATCGAATATTGATTAATCTAACGAATATTCGAAAATCGATTATTTGGTGACATCCCTAGTACCTACGTGCGTAGTGGGTGGTGGTGTTACAGTTAGGGCTGTCACGATTATGACATTTTACATGACGTTTAATTTTCACTCAAATAATTGCGATTAACGATTTCATTGTGTTTTTGTCGTTGACAATTACATTTCTGTTTGGCTTGTAGGCTTTGAAGTTGCACATGGCAGATATGACACATAACCTAAATATACAAAGAAATTACTGACATATTTGACAACTTTATACTAGTTAAAAAAGAACATTGATAGTGGAAATAGCCGATCTACAAGCTCACAACGTGTCGCGATGCGACGCGTTGTGAGCTTGTAGATCTGCTATTTCCACTATTTTTGACTTTTTTTTTTATATATTAACATTTTTCAACATGGAAACGATTATGACGATTATGAAAAATAATCTTGATTATGTCAAATAATCGCGATTAGACGATTATGTAATAATTGTGACAGCCCTAGTTACAGTGTGTGTGCGTGTGTGTGTGTGTGTGTGTGTGTGTGTGTGTGTGTACCTACGTGCGTAGTGGGTGGTGTTGTCACAGGGGGTGCAGGAGCTGGCTCCGTGGCCAGAGTAGGTGTCCCTGTGGCAGAGGTCACAGGAGGAGGAGCCCGGGACGCGGCTGAATGTCCCAGGCTTGCACTGGAAACACTCTGACGTGTAGGCCACTCCTGGGAAACCACACAACACAATGTGAGAGCGTGAGGAGAGGAAATTATTAGCGTTTCTTACTTTGACAATCTGCACGTCTGCAGATTATGGATTACACACGGAAGACGGCATGAGGCTAGGCCCGTCGCAATTACTTGAGATAATCACAGTTATTTCGTGCATAACCGTTCATAATCATTTCCATGATAAAATAGAATAATATATTCTCAGACATTTTCAAAAATAGTGGAAATAGCAGATCTAAAACCTCAAAACGTTCGGCTATTTCCGCAATTAATGTTTCAAGTATAAAGTAATTAAATGTATATCTTACTTGTCATATCTACCCTGAGCACCTTTTTTTCTTTTTTTACGAAGCATGCAAGTCTTTTATTCATAATGTTCCAGTGTTCAACGACAGAAATGCTATTTGTCAATTAATTGTCAAGTAAAAGCTCATCATGGTGACAGCTCTACATGAGACAGTGATGTGATGTAAATATCCTCATGGTGACAGCTCTACATGAGACAGTGATGTGACAGCTCTACATGAGACAGTGATGTGACAGCTCTACATGAGACAGTGATGTAAATGAGCAAGTGGAAGTGAGATAAGGTGGTTACAGTATGTGAGTGAGGTCTGGTACTGTACGTGAGTGCAGGGGCGTCAATTCACCCTTTGTCAAGTCCCGCCCATTGTCCTGCCCCTCTCCACACCCATTGGTTGCTGTGTCTTGGAGGGACATACAGTGGGACATTCCATCCACTGCCATGTTAATTCAGTTGCTTCATATTGTTATTCTGTGTGCTCAATTCTAATTTCAAACTTTGTTTCAGTCAATTGGAGCTGCATAGTGAATCAGCATGCCTTTAAATGTTTTTATTTCTCAAAAAATTATGTTTTAGCCAGAGCCCTAGAATGGAGAGTTGCGTCACTCCCGTTCACTTCATGGGGCCAGGTCTTCTACGCACACATCTATTGGCGTATAGTGACAAACGGCCAACCGGAAGTTTACAAAATGCATTGAAGTCTATGAGGTGTAAAGTGACAATGAACCACGTGACCAGCGCTGTTTCTGACCCCGCGGTGACACCACTCTCTGATTATACTGCTCTGGTTTTAGCTAATTCAACATAAAAAAGGCGGAACCAGGGCGGGACAAGGCAGATAGAGCCTGCTGGTTGGTTAGTCAGGGACCAACCAGGAGGCTAACAAAGGGTGAATTCACCCTTTGTTAGGCTCCTGGTTGGTTAAAACATACTTTTTGGAGAAATAAAAACATTTAAAAACATGCTGATTCACTATGCTGCCACTGAGCAGCTCCAATTGACTGAAACAAAGTTTGAAATTAGAGTTGAGCTTACAGAATAACAATATGAAGCAACTGAATTAACATGGCAGTGGATGGAATGTCCCACTGAATGTCCCACCAAGACACAGCAACCAATGGGTGTGGAGAGGGGCAGGACAATGGGCGGGACTTGACAAAGGGTGAATTGGGTATGGCAGGGGTATGCAGCTGCCATACCCTGGGTCCAGGGGGGAAAATAAAAGCTACTTTTAAATATAAATACATGAATGTCTCTATGTCTATAGTGTGCTGGTTATTATGTTGTTAGATTACTGTAACATAACTACAAATGCAAGATTTTACAAAATGGTCACTTTAACAAGGTATTATAATTGGATTCTCCCCATCTTGACAGAATGGTATACTCCCAGGTTCCGCAGGTCAGCTGCACAGGTGCAATGCATTATTGTTAATTGAGGCACGTTTACTAACATGCCAAGTTTAGCTGTTCAGGCTGCCATATCCAACCCAGGAAACCGTAGAAACGGGGGAAAATGTACTTCTCAAAATAAATGTATCACGCCTGTTGATAAGGTATGGCAACATGACTGGTGTCTTGAACGCGCGCGAAGCACCAGTCATGTTGCCATACCTTAGCCTTTTCTGAACTGACGCCACTGCGTGAGTGAATTCATTCAGACAAGTGGGAGAGAGTGAAGAGGAGGAGAGTGCTCACTGACCTTCTATCTGAACGTTCTTCAGGAGGACTGGCTTCACTACTTTGGTCAGCACCGCCCCCGTCCTCCAGTAGAGGATGTTGGTGCCTGACTTCAGGTTCACCTGGGAAAAAAACACATGCTTGAATTAGACTATTTCCGTGTGTGCATGTGTGCAGGAACGTGCAGAGAATGTTAGAGAGGCAGGGGCTGAAATATCTAAAAGGGCCTTTTGGTGAAAATGCCGAAAAATAGCTGACCTTCAAGCTCACAACGCGCGCGCGCGCACACACACACACACACACACACACACACACACACACACACACACACACACACACACACACACACACACACACACACACACACACACACACACACACACACACACACACACACACACACACACACACACACACACACACACACACACACACACACACACACACACACACACACACACACAGCCTATTTTGGCTATTTTGTTTATCAAGATGTCGATAAGATTGTATAAAATAGGGTTTAAGTGGTTAAAAACACAGATACCATGTACTACCAGGCATCACCAAAGACAGCTGCTTTCACCTTCCATCCGGTAAGCACACATGCCAACACCTTGAGACTAATGCACAGCTTCTTCAGACATCTCAAAACAACCTGGTCAGGTTACTACTTGGCCTCACACTTAGAACTATCCACCTAATCCATGCATTTGCAATGACCATAAAGGACTGTAATTTAATTGTATGGATATACATACAACTGTAATCCACCTTCAATCAACTAAATGATACCGCATTGAACTATCTATCCCTAGAGTGGCTAAATGGCTCCCCAGAGTAAGTGTTGAAGAGTCCTTGAGCAAGACTCTGAAACCCTAGTTGCTCTCGGTGAGCAGGTTGGTGCCTTACATGGTTTCCTCTGCCATCGGTGTATGAATGTGTGTGTGAATGGGTGAATGTAATGCACAATCTCTGTAAAGCGCCTTGGATAAAGGCACTATATAAATGCACCATTTACCATTTAAGCTATCCCTTAACCTGACACTAGAGGTCCCAAAAAACAACCTGGGAAAAGTACAGTGCTGCAATGCAAAGTGCATTTTATAATGACTTAAATACAATTAAATTCAGGTATCTAAGTCATGCGGCGGTATAAAACTGAATATATTCCGGTTTAAGTTTTTCTTTTTATATAAGAGTTAAGTCCATGTGGTTGTACACAACTGGGGGGGGGAGTTAATTCTCCTTCAAAAGTTCCAAGTCAATTCTTCTTCCAAATGCCCCCCTCCTAACGCAGAAATGTGATATAATGTAACTAACCATTGCTGTAGCTCCTGGAGACAAAGCCTGACTCATGCTTTATATATTTACAAACAGGCAAAGGCAGAGACTTCCTAATCACACTGCATGTGGAAACAAGTTCACATTTTCCAGACTCTGAAGGTCCTCAGAAGCCTTGCCAAGAGATTCATTAGCTACTGGTCATCTTACCGTGTGAGTGGCCCACTCTCCATGGTTGGTGAGCTTCAGCCACTTCTTATCCGCTGACTGGTCCATCTCCTGGCACTGGTCATTCTGAATCTGGATTAAACACACACACAGAAATGGTGGAAACCTTATATGTCCAAAACCTTCCTTTTTTGTGTTATTAATTTTTAAACGATTTAAAATAGTTAAAATAGACAATCTACGAGCACACAAAGCCTTGCATCGCAAGGAGTTGTGTGCTTGTAGATCTGCTATTTTCACTACTTGTGTGCGACACCTTTGTATGATGAAGTTGAAAATTCATTTCAACATATTTGAAACTTGAGATACAAGGTTTCTGCCTGACAGTGACAAAATGCTACGCTGATCTACCAAAACATATAACATCGAGAATAATAATAATAATAATCTCCATTCTCCAGTTTGGTCGGTGCGTGACACATCTACCAGAAACTATGTATAAATCCAGTTTAACACACTTGGTGCACAGGATTATTTGGCAGTTGCCATGGAAACCCGCTTTTTTACCTTGTTTGGGAGCTCCAGGGAAAAAGTAATCAGAGTAAATGTAATCCGAGTATGTCCTGTTTATTTTCGCGATAGTATTTTCTCTCACTCAGAACAGAAAAATAACAATCACGGGCATCAGTGCTTTTGTAACGGCCGGTAGAGAAGGCCACGTTTTAAACATGAACGTGATTTACAAGTTAGATTAGGAGATAAATGCACTTCTGTGCAGCAGCATAACACTGCTCTCTACAGGGAACAGATTTCCCGGTCACGTGATACCCCATTGCATTTCGGGAATTGGAGTGTTTCTCTTCACAGGCGGGTGCCTCGTACAGTAAACTTCAGCTTACTGTAGATTACTGTACCACGCGTCAAGGGCACACAAAGAGTTTGACGCGTTGGCGCGTCGCGGACCTCCTATGAGTTAATTAGTTAGGCGAAAACTTACAAAGAACTCAAAGAGCAGGTTGTTGTCGGGGTACTGATACTCAAAGCTGACGGAGCCTTGCTTCTTCAGGTGGACGGCATAGATGAGAGAGACCGTGCATTCATCCCTGTTGGACTCCAGATAGCTGCCCTGAGGCTGCCAGGAGGAACTGGAAAAAAACACACACACACACACACACACACACACACACACACACACACACACACACACACACACACACACACACACACACACACACACACACACACACACACACACACACACACACACACACACACACAGTATTGTTACATAGTTGTAACCACAGTTGCTTATTGGTTGGGATATTTGTTTTATGTGTCACTTTTAAGTATCAGTGCAGCTTCATTTGTGGACCCGATTCCTACAACAAATACCAACACTGCACCTATACCGATGTTTCCTGTTGAGATTTCACCCAGGTTTTTTCATCTCACTCACTTCACTTTGTCTGCTGACCTCACTCAGCGACGAAATAAACAGAAAATAAACAAAAATTAAAATAAAACAATTCACAGGAGGCAAGCAGTGATCACCCCATGATGTGCACTGCAATGTATTTTCAAATGCACTACATTGCAGGTGCTTTTTGAGAGTGAATAAATAAGAAGACCTGTGTGACATGTGTGATCTGGGCAGCTTGCCGTGGAAATGTGCCAATCTCAACAGGAAACAACAGTACATTTTAAACACCACCTTATTACTGATTACTCTCCAACATTCCCTCCCTTTCTCACGCACATACTGTTAGGGATGGGACGATATGAAAACTTCATATCCCGATTGTGACCAAAGAAATCGCGATTTCCGATATTATCACGATAACCAACATCAATTATGCTGGTGCAGAACATTTGCCAGAGACATTTGATAGAGAGTGAAAACAAGACTGTATCAAGTACGTATATTATAAGTACCTTTTACCAATTATGGTGGGTTTAAAGGGCAAGTTCACCTCTGGGACAACCAGATCTTATTGTATTGTTGTTTGGGACAAGATCAACACAATCCTGAGTTATGTTTTGTGTTCAATCTGTGTTTTGAGATATTTTTGTATTTCAGCATGAATGTCATATGATGCAGCATGATGACTCATATGATGCAAAAAGGATCGTGTTGATCTTGTCCCAAACAACAATAAAATAAGATCTGGTTGTCCCAGAGGTGAACTTGCCTTTTAAGTGGTACCGGATATGTAGCTCGGCAAATAAAAGATGAATTGATCCCGGCGTATGATGGAGGATAAATTAAATCTCCACGATACGATTATCGTGAGTGTTTTTTATCACGATAAACGATAATATGGTCCCATGCCTACATACTGTACAGTGTTCCTCAGGTTTTACCTGTTGCAGGTGAGCGTGTCGTCTCCTCCCTGGGGGCCGTTGGTTAGCGACGTCGCCAGGCTGCTGAACCCTACAGGCATGGAATCCCACTGATCAAAGCGCACGCCGCTGCCCAGGGAGAAGCTCCCCGCAGCACACTGGGTGCACTCCTGAGCAGACATCTCCAGGAACTCCCCGGCCTCGCAGGAGAACGCTGTGTGGAGAGAGAGAGACGAGAGGACGTTGTCACTGTCGGCTGGAAACCTTGCATGGGTGCTGACAGACCCTTGCATGGGTGCTGACAGAACCTTGCATGGGTGCTGACAGAACCTTGCATGGGTGCTGACAGAACCCTCCCTAAAAACCTCAGGACAAAAATCCACTCGTCCTAGACAATTTGCCCTCCTGGCCCCCAAACTGTGGAATAAACTCGCTCTTGCACTGACTCACTCTCTAGCTTTCGCCATGGGCTGAATACTCACCTCTTCAGACTCCACCTGAACCCATAGCACTAATATAACACTGCCCTTCCCTTGATGTCCATACATGAAGCTAGATAGCATTTTTAGGTTTTAGACAGTTTTTTTTACTGATTAGGTGCGTGGTCTACCCATGTTATTTATTATTTACATATTTTCTAGATTGATATTCCTATTCATTTGTTGTATTGTTGTTGATGTACTGACATATCTTGCATATTATATGGATGTATTACCTGCTTATTGTAAGTCGCTTTGGATTAAAAGCGTCCGCTAAATGCCTAAATTGTAAATTGTAATGTCCAAAAAACATTACTTTTCAGGAAATGGGAAAGAAAAGGATTGAAGAGGAGTGACAGCCAAATAAATCACTGTTGCATTTCACGCTGCCATAGAGACCTGGATTCTTAATCCACACATCCTGTTACGACTGCGTGCGTGTGTGCGCAGTCTGCGCACACACTTGTACTTCTGACTTTGAGCACCTCAGTGACACATTTGTCTGTTCACTTTTTGAGCGGTGGTCACACCGTCTCCTATACGTGGCCGTGTGTGTGGGTATCCGTCCGGCCGTCCGTCCGTCCGTCCGTCCGTCCGGCCGTCCGTCCGGCCGTCCGTGTATGTAGCCTCAAGCATGCAGTACCTTTTCTGACCACACATGTTAAGGGAGGGGCGCTGTTGTTCTCTCACACACACACACACACACACACACACACACACACACACACACACACACACAGGGGGGAAGGGTGGGTCAGCATGTGTGGTCAAGTATTATTATTATTATTAACAAACTGAATGTTTTAGGGTCAAATAAATTAGAGTGTGTGAAGAAACTACAGCATTGTAAAGCACACTAACCCCGCTGCACCCACCCAGTAGTGCTGTTGCACAGCCTCCACGACCACCGCTCAGTTCACACGGGTGTGATTTTTAATAAACCGTTTGAGATTTAACGTAGATTTAGCGTCAGAAATAAACCTATATGAAAATTGGGGAAATGTTTTAGTGGTACAGTAAGTAAGAGGTTAGGGAATGACGTTAGTAAATGAAGATCAGTTAAAAGTCCTGCACAAATATAGCAGTACAAGGTTGTGTGTGTGTGTGTGTGTGTGTGTGTGTGTGTGTGTGTGTGTGTGTGTGTGTGTGTGTGTGTGTGTGTGTGTGTGTGTGTGTGTGTGTGTGTGGGGGGGGGGTGCTTATGTCTAGGTCAGTGGTTCTTAACCTTTTCAGGCCACAACCCCCAAAATAATCATATTTTATTTTAACTGGGGACCCCCCCCCCCCCCCTCCCCCCCCCCTCCCCCCCCCACATTTTATATTACACGGTTCTATTGTGAAAATAGCCGATCTACATGCTCACAAGAGCATGTAGATCTGCTATTTTCACAATTTATGCCTTTAATATTTTACAATTTGGCCAATCTTTATTTTTTTTATTTTAGAGGTATTAACTCATTCCCCGCCTCCCCCGATAGTCCCGAGAAAATCCCAATGTCGCTCCCCGCCAGGCCCGATAGTCCCGAGAATTAGCTTTTATATAATGTAATGTTTAATTACATTCTCCCCCTGCTCGTGACAAATTCTGAGCCTTTTATCTTAAAGGGAACCTAAAATATCACACATCAAAGTAAGTGTGTTTGAAAAAAAGACTGTAATAATGTACAAATTGCAATACAAATGTATAAATCTCCCCAACCACAGTTAATTGGCAAAAGACGCATTTGAGCTCAAAAGGCTGGCAGCCGAAAAAAAAGAGAAGAAAAAAACAGCTGTGTGTGTGTGTGTGTGTGTGTGTGTGTGTGTGTGTGTGTGTGTGTGTGTGTGCACATCTCTTAGCTGGCTGGTGGTCCACGACCACTGTCTGTTTCAGTGGTCCCCCTGTCCTAATCAGCACACAGTCCCATAAAGAAATAGTGCTATCAGAGTCTCTGATTCAGAGATCTGTCTCTCTCTCTCTCTCTCTCTCAAGACACAAAAAAATTATCGCCAATTCGCCATATAAATGCTTCTAAAACATACCTGAGAATGATGATGGTTGATTAGTATCCACAGGTTACTGTAT
The DNA here is from genome assembly GCF_963921795.1 of Nannobrachium achirus. NCBI lineage: Eukaryota > Metazoa > Chordata > Actinopteri > Myctophiformes > Myctophidae > Nannobrachium > Nannobrachium achirus. Next base: position 14,443,660 of record NC_137820.1, on the reverse strand, counting down.
AATCCATATATCCAGGCTATAATATATTGTTTTGTAATGGTCCACAAGCAGCCAAGCAGGCCATTGTCAACAGGCGGTCCTTTGCAAAAGGGGGTCCCTGGGGGGTCCGCGGGCTCAACGCTTCGCTCAGCAGAGCAGTGGGAACACGATAATCAACTCTTACAAAATCAATCAATAAAACTGCCCGATTACATAAAGTTCACACGACGCGATCCAGTTGATTCAGAGACAAGTGAAGTGGTCCCTGAAAGGGGGTCCGTCCTCTCACTACCCTGCCTGGTCTCCAGCCAACACTTCTCAAGGGTGGTGGTCGTGGACCACCACCAAAACTCCCACGCTCCCCCACCACGCTCCTCCAAAAAAGCAAGAGATCAACTAGTGTTGATTACTAACGAGCAAAGACGCAGAGGAGCTGTTTAGCAGGGCAGTGCAGAGGATTTTTTTAGGGGCAGGGGGAGACATTTTTCTAACATGTCCTAGAATGTGAAAATAGCAGATCTACAAGCTCTACAAGCTCTCAATGTGTCACAGAGCGATGTGTTGAGCTTGTAGAGCTTGTAGATCTGCTATTTTCACATTCTAGGACATGTTAGAAAAAAGACTCATGCCCCCTTTGATGTCTATTTGTGTGTGTGCACCTGTACAGATCAAAACCCATCCGAGACCGAAAACAGACACATAGAGACAGAGAGAAAGCGCCCCCAAGTGGGGGCTCACATAAATGCTCACATAAATACTGCAATATACAGTAGTATATATGTGAAATTGCTGAGTGTATGGTCAGACATAGCCAATAAAAATATGTTTCTCTGCATTTTTCTAAACAGAAAATTAAAAAAAAAAGAAATCCTATTACATAATTACATTAGTACACTTATCTGATAATGCCTGAAGCCATAAAGACAAATATCAAGTGAGTTATCCACTTGAAAAGCGATCGATCACAAAAAGGTCAATATTTCCAGTTGTTTCAATTATAGCTGGATTTTGGTCAAAAATGGCTATTTTGAGATGGCTGCAACTATAGAAAAAAAAGCTTTTTATTTATTTGTTTTATTTTTTGGTGAGACTAGAGGTGGTCCTGTTTCAATTCAGGTCCTGTATGACACAAAATACAGAATACAGAATTTAGGAAAAATGTCAATATAAAAAAAATATATCAATTTTTTCATTAAACAAAATGGCAGGGGAGCCAAACAGTCAATGTTAAAATGGCGGCCAATGAGTTAAAAGGGTCTTAAAAGTCCTTAATTTGTCACTTTAGAAACGTGCAGATACCCTCTATACACTTATACTGGTTTGTTTACTGTTGAGTGAGAAAACAATGTTTCACATTAAGCATATCATCTGGGGACCCCCGAAAATAATTTGGGGACCCCCCTGGGGGTCCCGACCCACAGGTTGAGAACCACTGGTCTAGGTTGTGTGCGTGTTTTCATTTCAGATGAATCGATCTATTCTAGTCTGCCCTTTCTCTCAGGTTTGTCAGGTTGATTCTTTCCTCATACCTCACCTGGTCAAATGCCAGCTCTCAGCACTTCATTGAAAACAAGAAAAACTGTTGGTATGGCATGTGGTTCTCTACCCATGTGACGCTGAGACACACAAAGCGCACGTACATGATTGGCTTGTGAACGTGAATGTGTTGTTTTCTGTGTGTGTTTACCTACAGCAGTGGTTCTCAACCTTTTCAGGCTGCGACCCCAAAATAATCATATTTTAACTGGGGACCCCCCACCCTGACGAGCACTAAGAGTTGAGGCATTACATTTTGTATAACACGGTTCTATTATGAAAATAGCAGATCTACATGAGCATTGTGAGCATGTAGATCAGCTATTTTCACAATATCTGCCTGACTGCCTCTAATATTAGACAATTTCGCCAAGGTTTAATTTGTCATTTTAGAGGTATTAAAAAGGTAAATTGCCACTTAAGAAATGTGCAGATACCATCTATACTCTTCAACTTTATGTTGGTTTGTTTACTGTTGAGTGAGAAAACAATGTTTCACATTAAGTTGATCATCTGGGGACCCCCCAAAATAGGGGGTCCCGACCCACAGGTTGAGAACCACTGACCTAACAGTACACTACAGTATAACGACATGCCCAAAATAGACACCAGGTTTAAAGTTGTTAAGATTGGGATAAGAATTGCCATATTATAGATTGGTTTCATTACATTTTAATGAAGAAAATATGACTTCACGCCACACTGTGTGCCTCTGTACATCAGTTGAGAACCAGTGATGGCCACAGTACAATGGACATGAGTGGCAGTCAGTTAAATTAATTAACACACAGCTCTTTGGTTTCCTACCGTCTATCTGTATATGGACAGAATACAAAGGGAACAACCCACTCATTTTCGAGGCAAAGAAAAATAGAAAATCGAAAAGAAAATGTTAACAGAACATCAAAGAGTGAAACTTGAGTGATACTTGCATATACTGCCTGTGTAAAGGACAAAATGCAAAGTGAGACAGGACAATAGGCCGAGATCATGTGAGGAAATACAGGCTTTTTTTCTGTGGAACTCTGGCCTGACAACTATAGAGTTACTCAATCAAAGAGAAGGAAATAGAAAAGGAGAGATGAGGAGTAACATGAATTACTGCATAGCCACGCATGTTTTAACTGTTTGAAGGAATAGCACCTGTAGGGTCAGGTGTCACAGGCTTTTTGGAGGCTGGATGTGGTATTGAGGCCCAGGGGTTTTCAACAGGGGGTCCGGGACCCCTAGAGTTACTACAGGGGGTGCTCCAAATCTTTTGAGTTATAGAAACTGAGAGCTTGTAGATCGGCTATTTTCATCAAAGAGCTTTGGTGTAGAGGGGTTTATTAAGTATTGATGGTTCAAGTGGTTCAATATTTTAAAACACAAATTGACATGAATCCAAAATACACTGATGATTTTGCATCCAAACAATGAAACTATATGGAATCTATGAAAAGGTTGTGGGGGTCCCCGCTTCATCTCTCTCTCAACTAAGGGGTCCTTGGCCTGAAAACGTTGAAGACCCCTGGACTAAGGAATATTCAACATACAGTATTTACGGAAGAACACAATGCACTCCAATAAACATTTAAACCACTGGTCCTCAAAGTGGTGTCCGGGGAATACATATTAATTTGGGGGTCCTTGACATGAAAAGTTTGAGAACAGCCGATCTAAAAACCCATATAGTTTTGCTGGTGTGTGACACGTGGGTGTGACACGCACACACACACACGCATGCGCGCGCACACAGTGTGTGCGCGCGCATGCGTGTGTGTGCCACACACACACACACACACACACACACGATATACCAGCACCACCAAATGGAAAATGTAATGCAACATGGCACACCATTGCGTTGTGCAATGCAATTGCACAACATGTAATGTTGCCCAATGTAATGCAACATGGCACACCATTGTGTTGAGTGCGCATTTCATGTTGCATTGCATGTTGCACAATGTAATGCAACATGGCACACCATTGCGTTGAGTGTGCAACTGCGCATTTCCGAACACACTAGTATCGACGACATCGGTCGAGCAACTGATTATCTTCTTAAAAAGTTAGAATATTTCATCCTTTGGGATGCCCTGGAACTCCCTCAAGGACCCCTGGGGGTCCCCAGACCCCACATTGAGAACCACCTGTCTAATGGACATCAGACTTGATCACTAGGCTAGTGTTATCACACAATTAAAAGGCTCCTTCTCTGGCTTCATCAAAGTGATCATGACTCTAAAGTCAGTAATAAATTCAAGACATGTAGAAACTAGACCAGGTCAACCTGGTTGTGCCAGACCCCGGTTCTGCCAACCCTCTGGGCCTATAAATTTAATGGTACATTTATAGGCTGTCTGTCCCTTTATAGGCTGTCTGTCCCTCCCTCATGTCATCATCATTTGTGACATCATTGTGACCAAATATGGAGAAAAGAGGGAGGGACAGACCGACAGACAAAGCCTTTTGCTTTGTCTGTCGGTCTGTCCCTCCCTCATGTCATTGTGATGACATGAAGGCTTTGTCTGTCGGTCTATCCCTCCCTCATGTCATCATCATGTCATCATCATGACCATCTATGGAGAAAAACAGGACAGACCGACATTTGCTTATGTAGGCCTACCCATTTCATGGGTCTGGCAATAATCTTGAAACAGTGCACTTAACTACATTGATCCTTTCACTAGTGGAGGGGAGGCGCTATCGGTATGGAAACCCCTCACCACCACAAGCATGTAATGGTTCGTTCAGTGTCATCAGCAGGATGCTTTGGATTTTAGTAGTTGTTGGAAATGTTTGGTTAATTGCGACCGTCAGGGAGCAGTTTACTATGAAAACCTCCACCGGCCGTCCGTCCGTCCGTCCGTCCGTCCGTCCGTCACACCTTTGTGACCATCAACAAACGTCACACCTTTGTTGATGTTTAAATCGAAGAGTCTTGGTCAAATACTTCTGTTGGTTTCTGCACTGATCATTTATACAATTCAGCTGTGTTTGCTCGTGTCATCATGATGAGGTCATAAATCAGCCATGCCCAAATATAGATTTTACGGGTTTACATGCTTACTCAGTTATTCGTTATGTGAAAGTCCTATGACGTCTATGATATCTGACATCATCATACATACATTCCCTTTTATGCCCATAAATGGAGATCCCCTCTGTAGAACCAGCCACTGACATCACTGTAATGTCAGGGGAACCAAATCCCTTTTATGCCCATATATGGAGATCCCTGTGATGCCAGGGGAACCAAATCCCTTTTATGCCCATATATGGAGATATGGAGATCCCTGTGTTGCCAGGGTAACCAAATCCATTTTATGCCCATATATGGAGATCCCTGTGATGCCAGGGGAACCAAATCCCTTTTACGCCCATATATGGAGATCCCTTATGTCATCAATATTAAGCCCATATCTGTGAATATCTTTGGGTACCAGATGTCTCCATATACTGTATGGTTAAATGGTCCGATATACATCACTGGCCAGAAGACCAAGAAATGGTGCAACCTCGCCCTTTGCTTTTCTCCCTATAGGCATCTTACTGGTAGGTAGTTTAATGAGGAATGCAGTATGGTGGTAGGTAGGTAGTTATGGCCTTTGATGTAAGATTTTCACTTTCTAGGATAACTATATTTGCTATTCCCAGATGATGCCCTTTTAGGGTACCCCTCATGCCCATATATGGAGATCCCCAGGCTTTACTAATTAACATAAGTTTTATGCCCATATATGGAGATCAGTGTCCCAATGTCATCAGATATATGGGCATAAATGGACACAGGCAAAATAGATGGGCTGTATGGATATCCAGATGTGTGATGTAAGTGTTTTATTCCAAATGTGGCACCCCACAGACATATTTCCAGAAACAAAATCCCTTTCATGCCCATATATGGAGATTTCTGATGTCATCAATCCCAGGCCCTGTAAAAAACATGGTTGCTATGGTATGAGCAACTTATGTCTCCATATATGGAGATTCAACTTCAATGAGTAACCATGGCAAACTGTCAACTGCCCGTATGTCTTGATAATTGGTAAAACAAACTTTTGGCCTATTTGTGGAGATAAGCGACCAACGGTCGCTTATCTCCCGATTAGGGAGTCTTACTGGTGACTAACTAGTTGCGACCGTCAGGGAGCAGTTTACTATGAAAACCTCCACCGGCCGTCCGTCCGTCCGTCCGTCACACGTCACACGTCACACCTTTGTTTGTGTACGGTGTGATGTCATATATCTTCAGTATGACATCACACCACATGTGTACACAAACCTTTGTGTACGTTGCTGTGGCAACAGTCTGTTGTTGCTGGTCTGTTAGTGTACGTTAGCAACCACCTTAGCAACCATGGTTTTACCCTAGCAACCAACTGTTTACCCTAGCAACCAACTGTTTATCATAGCAACCATGTTTTTTTACCCTAGCAACCAACTGGGCATAAAAGGGATTCTGTTAGGGATCTCCATATATGGGCATAAAAGGGATTCTGTTAGGGATCTCCATATATGGGCATAAAAGGGATTCTGTTAGGGATCTCCATATATGGGCATAAAAGGGATTCTGTTAGCTGTTAGTGATCTCCATATATGGGCATAAAAGGGATGCTGTTAGGGATCTCCATATATGGGCATAAAAGGGATTCTGTTAGGGATCTCCATATATGGGCATGAAAGGGATTATGTTAGGGATCTCCATATATGGGCATAAAAGGGATTGTATCCCAGATGATGCCCTGTTAGGAGATCCACACTAACAGAATCCATATATGGTCCTACCGACAGCTGCTATAAGCCAACCCTGGCGATAAGGTCTGAGTCGAAGAAATGCTTCTTTCCTGGCAAGAATTGCCCCTTTATACTGTAGGGCTCGTTTGTGTATTGTATGACATCACGCCACATCATCGGCTGAGGACTGTGTGATGTCATCATATCTCCATATATGGAGACATAAGTTGCTCATGCCCAAATATGGGCTGGTGAGGTCAGACTTAGTGTGATGCGTAGGTTATCTCCATATATGGAGATTCAACTTCAATGAGTAACCATGGCAAACTGTCAACTGCCCGTATGTCTTGATAATTGGTAAAACAAACTTTTGGCCTATTTGTGGAGATAAGCGACCAACGGTCGCTTATCTCCCGATTAGGGAGTCTTACTGGTATTATTGTACCAATTTTGTCTTAAGGTCAAACTACTGTACATGACAGATCATGTATTAATTGTGCTGTTTGTCCCTCTATGTTCCAACACAAACCCTGTTATTCAAACATTGTTATGCACGTGATGAGATATGCTCCACTGCAGGTCTGTAAAAGGATGTTGACCAGAGAAATGATATCTCAATAATGTCATAATGCCCAGGACACTGGATAACACATTGGCATTGTCCTTCTGGCTACAGGGCCCAAGAAACGAAAACATCTGATATCCACTGTTATGTTATAATTGTCCAATCAGAATGTGACTAATGTATTCTGTAACTCCATATATCTGTGAAATTATGTTTTGGATGGGCAGAAGGCACTATGGGTGAATGGCTGTACTGTACGTTGAACCATTCTTTCAATACAACTAAGAGAAAAACTGACTTGCACTGGTGTGTGGTCTCCTTTATTGTGTGGGAGTGATATTCAATCATTTTGGGGAAACTGTCTGATTCACATGGGATATAAAAATATTTCCATCAGTAGTCATGGCTTGTTTTTAGATGTTTCATCTGTTGAGTAACTCATGTGTAAAACACATTTTTGAAGCTAGCAAAATGTTGGGGGACAAGCCAACAGATATTAGAACGTTTTACAACTGCAGTCATGCATGCCTTGGATGCTTTTCCCGTCCCCTGCTAGACAGGACGAATAGATTGTAGCTTCTCTGGAGAGGCTCATGAGCCTATAGAATTACTAAAATTCCCTTGGGGAAGAAACACAGCATGCTGAAAACATTGTGATATTTAGATAACTGAATTTGGGATGAATAAAAGTGCATGTATTAATAAATCAATCAATATGCAACGGGGACAATTCAGTCATGAACTTTTGTGGATAACGAGTTTAACAGTTTATATTAATACTTGCTGAATAACCCGGGTATTAAATATTACGATTATTAGAAACTAGAAAGCAAATAAACAATAATTAATTCTAGTTTACATTATTTTGTTAGTTATAAACGTTTAGTCAACTATAATAACCTTGGTGCAGACTAGAGTCACCTGTACAATGGTGCATCTCCTGAAAACTGTAGCCAGAGGGGCCACACATACCTAGACGAGGACGACGAAACATGTGCACCAAAAATAGAAGTGATGAAGTTAGCCAGTAGAGAGCGGTTTATGTGACAGTGTTTTTATTTTCACAGAGGTTATTGGCTAGTGGCTTCACACTGTGGCTGACTGTCTGGTCTGGAGGAGGTCCAAACGCATGGGCCAATCAGCTTGTGGTGTAAAGAAATTCCAGACCACTGATAAGAGACTGACAGACACACACACATTTATGAACAAGCCACATGTGCATGCATGCATGCGTGTGCACGTACACATACATGCAGTATACATACACACAAGATTACTTACTGCACTCTGTGCCCCGTACTGGCTCTGGCAGTCCTAGGCAGGCTCCTGGCTTCTGTGGGATGGCCACCCTCCACCGGGAGCCCGTACTGTCACACTCTGTGTATTCATAGTAGTAGTCTTTCTGCAAAACACACGTCACACACACACAAAAACATCTGCATAAGACATTGTGTCTGCCGGGGCAGAGTCTACAAACCAACTACTCGGCAGATGGCCAGGGGCAGGTCAGAGAATATCAGACCACAACAGGACTCCACCCAACCATGAGCCCTTAGTCACCCTGCTCGGGACGCCATTGTTTTGCTAATTAAAGCAAAGATGGGGGTTTGGTTATCGCATAAAAGTGGCCAGTGCTGTATTCAGCTTCATTAGTTGACAGACCAGGCTTGCAAAACATGCTCCCTCCCTCCCTCCGTTGTGTGTGATGGTGTCTGGTTGTGTTATCTCTCTCCAGTCACAAACACTCACCAACCCTGGGTACACAAAATTCCATCTCCACGGCGATGGGAAAGAAGGGCAGTGGCTTGGTTACAAAAGGTGGATAACTGGGTTCTGATGATTCTGTGACTAATAGACGAACACTTGCATGTTAGTACTGTGGAGCTATCGTAGCGTGTTCAGCCCATTTGTGTGGATACAGTATGTATGTGAAAGACAGTAAGTGAGAGAGCCAGCACTGATCCGAGATCAGGATAGGGAGGCCATCGACTTGAGCTTGTACAGAGTGCAGCTGCCGTGACCTGAGATTCTAGTTTCTCACCCTCTGTCTGTAAGGGAAAAATCTGGCCTAATTTATAACATGCTGTTTGCCTTGAACAGAGCCATTTCAGAACTTCGCTCTACATGATGCAGAAGGCTCGGTTATGTAGAACGTGCCCTGTGCAGTCTCTGGGTCCAAAGTGACGTACCAGCAATACACACAGTTAGGGCTGTCACGATTATGACATTTTACATGACGATTAATTATCACTCAAATAATTGCGATTAACGATTTAATTGTGTTTTTGTCATTGACAATTACATTTCTGTTTGGCTTTTAGGCTTTGAAGTTTCACATGGCAGATATGACAGATAACCTAAATATTATTATTATGAAAAATAATCGCGATTATGTCAAATAATCAAGATTAGACGATTATGTAATAACTAGCCCTTACCCGTTCAAAGATATGAGCTCCAAAATGATGTGCAGTGTGTGGGTTATGGGATGTGCACTGTGCATACAGTATATGAGGGATGGAAAGTAACTTTAACTGGTGCTTGCATGATAATATGTAGGAGCATCAATGTAAGAAATACCCGTTTCGTTTAATGGCTAACCGCCCCCCCCCCCCCCCCCCCCCCCCCGCCCGCCCGCCCGCCTGCACACACACACACACTCCCCCCCCCCCCCCCCGTGTGTGTGTGTGTGTGTGTGTGTGTGTGTGTGTGTGTGGGTTTGTGTGTGATTGTGCATGGCCTGAACAACAGCGCCCCTCCCTTAACATGTGTGGTCACAAAAGGTACTGTAGGCTAAATAGATATAGATACACCATAAAAATGCTATTATACAGCATACGATTTGTGAAAGTGACAAACGGGCTTCACAGTTATGTCAGGTGTGTTCATATGCTGATGGTGATGCGATTTCAGATCAATTGCTCCAGCCACCGAGGAGAAACGCTGTTTCATACAGACAGACAGACACTCACTCAGACAGACATTCGCAAAATTATAGTATAGATTGTGACAGCCCTACACACAGTGAGGATTAATGACAAGGGATAAGAGAGGCTGTGAAATCAAGAGCAGGCTCTTTCATTACAGACCTCACTCAATATAGCACCTCAACACACGTGTCCAGTTGTAGAAAATATTTGATCTGATGCTAGTAAATGAAACCTACAAAGGATATCATTTTCACTAAACCCCTTCCCCCTGTGTCTCCGCCTTCATCTCCTTTTGTTTCTCTCTCCCTTCCTCTTTCTCTCACACCCTCCTCCTAACATACTTTCTGAGGTTTTTCATATGCTGTACCCTCTGTCTGCCCATTTCTCTTTCCACATAGACTATATTTGTCTCCCTCTCTCTCTGCCAGTGTTTCTCTCATCCTCTTGTCTCTCGTCTTTCTCGTGCCAAATTTACGCTGTTATGCGTATGATGTTACACAGCATAAATAGCAGATCTACAAGCTCGCAATGTGTCAGATGGAACACGACACATCATCATGATAAATCAGGCTTCAGTCTCTGCTCATCTTTGCCTTTCTCTGTCTCTCACAAACTCTCTAATATGACGATTAAGTAAATCTGTTATCTGACAATAGAATATGTGTGTTATTAATCTCATATCGCAACACTCCCTCTCTATTTAGAACCAGATACCGGGATTGATGCGCTGTATCATCAAATTTGATGCTTAGAAATATATTATTGTGTTATTTGTTATGCCACGTTGATGAAAAGAATACATAGGACCACAATGAACTTTGTGTTATCCTTATAATACAGCATTCAATCAATCCAATCGTTAGAAATACACATTATGCCTGCAGGCTGCAGGCCCATATAGGAACAAGTCCTGCCAGATACTTTCTTCAGTGACTCCCATGTAGAAAAACTGAGTGTTCATTTGACTGTGTAAAAACTCTCATAAAATCTTCAGAATTAAATGAACACTCCATATTGTACTGTGCACACACACACACGTCTCAGGTTTCCTACTGTCTGACTAGAGGGGATGTAAAGGGGACGGCACGCTCCTTTTTGAACAAAACAAAAGAAATACATTGTAACATAATAACACGTTATTTTAAATGGCACCCAAGAGTCTGTCATATGATCCAAGTTCAAGGGCAGAAAGTACAGTAGAGTATAGCATAATGATTAATGACCCTGGTATGGCAGGTCAGACTGTGATCTGGATGTCCATGTAAAAACAGTGATTGTCCGGATAGCTTACAAGAAGGGAGGTCCATTGCATTATCTTGGAACCTGTGTGTTCGGTCTATTGCCAACCGAAGTGTTGAGCTGAGAGAGGAAAGACCAGTCCATGCAGGAAGCTGATAACACTGATAAACATGAGCGGTGCAGTCCCACATTAGACCAGACAGACCGCCTTAGAAATTCCACTCATTGAATCACAATCACTTGCACATTAACTCAACCTGTATGTCTGTGTTTCTCAAACTTTCAAATTTCAAGGTGTCCCCTTAACTAGTGTACAAATGGAACCAAATGAACCTGTCAGGGTTCATTTGGTTCATTTGTACACTGTCAGAGTTACAGACTTGATTGGGTCAATTTAGACCCCCCCAGGCCCACAGAGTCCCTGCTGGAATCCACTTTGAGAACCACTGCTGTAAATCATAATACATTATAGAAGTTTCACTTTATATGTAGGCTAGTAGAGTAGCCTACCTGCGCCGTGATTTAACCACTCTAACGGTGAGTGGAGGTTGCATTGTGCTGTAGTAGCTACTAGTATTATGTCCTTACACCTGCTGTGATTGAGGTCGAGGTGTGTAATATCATTTGTATTTACCCGTATTGAATTGGGGTTGAGGTCTCTCCCCGGAAGTGTGTCATCAATCGTTAATCGTATATTCGTATCTGATATGGGCTCTGGATTAACAAACGTAGTCACAGCGCGTGCAGCGTCCTAGCCAATCGGCGCCTAGCTCGCTCCTCTTAATTCCCAGCCTTATAATAATTACAACGCAGGTTTACGCAAGCAGCCTTATTATTATTATAATCTAAATCATATAACATCAGCATATTTCTCTCACCTCAGTACACTGACGCTGTCCTTCTTTCGTCCCGTCGGCGTCGCCGTCAGTCTGTCGGAGTGTGCAGAGGATGAGAGCGCAATTAACAACAAGCCAAGCCGAAGACATTGCAGGGGAATAAAAAAAACAAATCGATCCCTGTCGGCAGGGGAGTAATGTTGTTGTCTGTTGTTATCAACGTTACGCAGGGATGTGAACAGTCATCCGTGCGTGCCGTGCGTCCCCTCAGCTGATCGACTTCTGTTCTGTCTCTTCGGTCCCTTCCACCTGCGAAATGTGAATCAGCGCCGCTGATGATGATAGCATGACTGACTCCAGTAGAGAACTACATCCATGGTGGATAGGTCTACACCCCATGGCCTGCGTGGACGCGCTGTGATTGGCCATTTGGTTGTCAGCTAGAGTAGTAATAAACCAGGTAGTAAATCATTGGTTCTCAAAGTGGGGTCTGGGGACACCCAGGGGTCCTTGAGGGATTTCCAGGGGGTCCCCGGATAAATCACAGCCAGGAACCAAATGGACCGTTATTGGGTATGTATTTGTTTTTTCATTTAAATATTCCACCCACTTTACATTAGCCCCAACAGAAAATTTGTTTTCTTTTAGGCTATATTATTATTTATTTTGCATAATATCATCTTTGTATCTTAATAATAGTTTACTGTCTCCAGGCGGTAAACGAAACCTGTTTGGCAGCGTGTGCAAAGCGCATGCCGCCATCTGATGTGGATTGTGGATATATTTATAGATATTAGGCAACCGAACCGATTGCGCAAATTAATTGTAAAAGTCATAAATCATTGGCGGTCATTGGTCGACTGAAAACGAACTAGCCAATCACAGAGCGACAGTCCCTCTGGGCTATGGGCCGCCAAAATATGTGCGTGATGCGGCCTCCTCCAGCCCCGGCTCTCTGACGCAACCGTGACGTCCGTCATCCTCAGGAGCGAAAAAAACAAAACAAAAAAACAACAGCAGCAAAAAAAACATTGTCTTATGAACACAGAAACTCGAAACTGTACAATAATTCAGGTGCATTCTTTTATAATTTAATTTCCTAAAAGAATTACAAAGTGCAAGATTGGAGAAGCAAGCGTCATGACATGAACCAGAGCTCCCAAGTAGGCCTAGCCATCTAAGCATAGCAGGTTGGTATCACACTTGACTTAGCAACTGTATAGGCCTACATAATATGATTTTATTTGTTTGTTTGTTTGTTTGTTTGTTTGTTTGTTTGTTTGTTTGTTTGTTCATTTATTCATGTATTTATGTATTTATTTAACTAGGCTATTTAAGTAGCCAGTCTTCCTGGCAGTTGCGAGCTCTATCATTGGCCGCCAGAGGGAGCCAAAGGTTTGCATGGGGGGAAAACATAGGTAATTCAGTTCATATATAGTTCAAGTGAGGTGGGCCCAGTGATTTGCTTTTGAATAATGAGTTGTTAAGAATTTAATCAAAATAAGAATGAGAAAATATAATAATATAATAATATTACTGGTGAGAGAGTAATAGAGTTGTCCTGGGTCCTGACAGTGATATATCCCTTCTGGTACATTCTTCTATAACTCAATATTTTAAATTAATTTATTCAAAACAATATATATGTTTTCCTCTGAGTTTCCACTGACCTTAGTTTCATAGTACCAACACAATGTCTAGTTGTGTAGTAATAACAACCTTTATATGGAACTTAAAAAGTGCCGTATATAGGTTTTTGAAATATAAATTCATATAATTTGAGAAATGGGGGGGGGGGGGGGGGGGGTGAAAAGTAATCATACACAAGTACAACAGCAATAAAACAAAGGTCATCCAAATGAGCTATTCGGAGGGATAATAATATCGGCTTGACAGCTCCCTTGTGGGGACTGCCCATAAGTCCAAAGGCTCATTAGTCCGAAGGTTCATTAGTCCGAATTTAGTTAGTTAGGCATAATATTCTTAATAAATTCCGACTAATGAACCTTCGGACTAATGAACCTTCAGACCAATGCCATGGCACCTTCTTTGTCACAAAACTGTCACACCACAAACATAGAAACATTATATTTTTGTCCAGCAATGCTGTCAACAGTATAAATTAGCTTTTCTGCCTTCTTAAAAGGCAGATTTTTTGTGAAAAAGATTGTTTTGACTCTCTTAACAGGACAGAATCTGGGAGCCCTGGCTGTGAAAACCCTTTTGTCACCTTTTTGTAGGGTCTTAGGAGAGCTGAAAGGGTCTGTCAGAAGACCAGACTTAGCCTTACAAGATGCCAGTAAAATCTAATATTATCAGGCCACTGGTGAAGCACACATAAAATGTGTAGTACCTTGCACGATTTTGCTCTCAATCAGGGATCCTCAGCTCTGTCAATTCTAAAATAATATCATTTAAGGATGACTTAATGTATTTGCGATATAAAAATTAAACACACACCATTTTAGTCGACCCATGACCCACTGGTGAATGCAGAATACTATCCCAGTTTACATGACCGAACAAAAGAGCTCATGCATTTTTCATCATCACACTATTGTTCAATTTGTCAAGGTGGACAGACCCCCACTGCAAAGCTGCTTAAACAAGAGGGTGCCAGGGGAGAGGGGGGACTGGGGAGTGAGCAAGACGGAGCGAGAGACAGAGAAATACAAATGAGTGCAAACATAATATGGACTAGTACATTTTGAACTACAACAGCACATCACAACGCCTTATCATATTACAAAAGAGGGGGGGAAATGGGATTTTGCTTATATTATGTCTTATCAGTACATTTTGTGTGGTTTATGAATGGGTTATGAATGGGTTGTGAAGTTCTATCATCCAAAACAGACTGTCCAACAATAATACATTCTATCAACTCTCTAGTCTACAATACCAACACTTCAGTCAGAGCTGTTTACTAGGCATTATGACACCTCATGAAAAATGCAGGTCCACTGTTAGAATAGGCTTGATGAATGGCTGATAAACACTGGCTTTTATGTGGCTGTATGAATATTTAAGTAGCATTTATCGCTGTTCTCCTGTCTCATGGTTATTGGACATTCGTCGTTGGTTTCTCTCTCTCTCTCTCTCTCTCCCTCTCTCTCCCTCTCTCCCCCCCCCCCCCCCCCCCCACACACACACACACACTTTGACTTTCTTGTCCCCTCTCTCTCGCTACTTGTGTTCCTGTTTAGCTCTATAGCTCGCCCTCCCTCTCGCTGTGCTCACTTTCCCACCCCTCGTCCTCTCTGTCCCTATCTCCTTTTCTATCTATCCCCTTTCCCTCTCTCTCCCACTTGAGGCCTATATCACGTACCGTGTTTAGTTTACCTGTCATTCTATCTCTCGTGGACCTCCATAGTCAGCTATACCTGTCATAGCCCCGCTAAACTTTATATTCCAAAAAAACTCCTCTTGTGATCAGATGTGATGAGTTCATTAATTAATAGCAGTTGGGGCCAGGCGTAACAGTAGCTGACCCTGAATGAGATGGCAACCGGAGTCCTGCTGGTTACAGCCCCTGTGTTGAACCTATACAGGGACTACCTATTCATGTAACCAGACACGCCACACCCACGTACTGCCCCTAAAAAACCACACACACACACACGCGCACACACACACACACACACACACACACACACACACACGCACACGCACGCACACACACACACACACACACACACACACACACACACACACACACACACACACACACACGCACACACCCCTCTGGTGTATCAGTGACACACGCACAGGCAAAAACGAAGCCCACTCATGCACTCTGGTTGTCAGCCGGGCAGAAAGAGTATGAAGGGCTGAAGAGAAGAGTCATCCTCACCTATGCGCCACCACAGAGAATGACACTAGCAGCTACAGTGAACTAATTTGGCTGGGCCGCAGCGCACTGACAGAGAGAGAGAGAGACAGAGAAACAGAGAGAGAGAGAGAGAGAGAGAGAGAGACAGAGGAGTGAGGACAGGAGGATGACCTACTGACCGTTTGACCCATCAACACACCGTGGACTGCATGCAGGCCGTGTCTCTGGGAAGCCACACTGAGGACCTGTAGTAGGCTAATGGTCCTTTGGTAGAGGAACACCATCTATACACTGGACTGTATATGCTGTAGGCCTATTGAAACTCTGTTGAGATGAAGCCAGATACCAATGCCTGCCCTCACTAAGTGTATGAGTGTTTTTGTCCTCATTTAAGTGCACACGACGACAATTTCTTCATGATGTGTAAGGAACTACCCCGGAGCGACCACTGGCTTTCATCCCACCTCCTGGAATTGTTCCTGATCCATACTACTGGTGTCAATACAGTTTGAATCACATTTACCCTGTCTTGGTGGAACCCCCAGTATGCATGGGCTACCGTGCTCAGCTCTGCAGCACTGTTTTGGAAACCCGTCTGATGTTGCCACATCAGACCCGGCGTCTTCCTCCTCGGAACCAAGCAGCTCCCGGTGCAGTAGGACCGACCGCCCGGGTGCTGCTGACCCGGTTGTCACCCAACCCAAGCCGCCCAAGAGCCCAACGGAGCACCACAAGCCACACCAGAGAGCTGTTAGCTTTGTGTCCCCCGGCACGACCAGAAAACAGAACGGTTCCACCTTAAATGGCCACCCACATGATGAGGACACAGAGGACGAGACGTCGCACCATAGTCTCTCCGAAAGCTCAGGCGATGAGCTGGAGTTGGAGTATAGTCCTGAGCTGAGGAGCAAGTACCCTCAGATTCCCAGGCCTTCCATAATAATCAGACACCCCAGGGTAAGATAGTTGGGTCAATAATGGCCAGTGGCAGTAGAAACCACTTGTGTATTTTATTTTTTGATGTGTTATGCATGTATCTACATCAGGGGTCTTCAACGTTTTCAGGACAAGGACCCCTTAGCTGAGAGAGATATGAAGCAAGGACCCCCTCTCCATATTGTATAAATGTGTGATGCAGATTTTCATCGATTTCATAGATAGATTCATAGAATTGTTTGACAGCGCTCAGAGCGCTGTCATCTGTCTATGTTGGTTGCGTGTTAATGTGTATTTTCAGACATTTAGCCACTTAAATCGTCGATATTTTGTAATTTTGACCTTTCACAATGTACTTGGTCGAACTATTTGCCGAAAATAGTCGATCTACAAGCACTCAACGCCTGGCAGTGCAAGGCGTTGAGAGCTTGTAGATCTGCTATGTTTGGTTAAAGTTCTCCTTGGAATAGGGATGCGAGGGTTCAAGTTGTTAATTTAAAATAATTATCATATCACACAAGGATTTGGCGGCCCCCCTGTAGTAACTCTGAGGACCCCCTAGGGGTTCTGTACCCCCTGTTGAAGACCCCACCTCATCCAATAAGAGCTACCTGGACATTTGTGTACTGAAATTCTATGTAATATACTAAGTAACCACAAGAGGGAAGTACAACCCAAATAGAATGTCCTCTATATACAACCTGTATTGGGTCAGGCTACTGCTGGTTTTATGGTATTCAATTATCTTATCTTCAATTGTGAGATCTAATTCAACTGTTTCCTTACAGACTGTGGCCAGGTAGGACTACTCTCACTAATCAGGTGTTTACTGCAGAGTGAAAAGCACGTGTGCATCTTGGCTTCAAACACCTTTGCGGTCATGGATCTCAGTGACTGTGTATAGGGTGTCAGTGATAGTGTGTCCTTAGCTCCTACTCAACATGAGCCATGTCTTTAATCTAGACAAGAATCTGTGTGTGTGTGTGTGTGTGTGTGTGTGTGTGTGTGTGTGTGTGTGTGTGTGTGTGTGTGTGTGCGTGTGTGCGTGCGTGCGTGCGTGCGTGCGTGCGTGCGTGCGTGCGTGCGTGCGCGTGTGTGTAGGGCTGTCACAAATAATACATAATTGTCTAATCGTGATTTGACATAATCGTGATTATTTTTCATAATGTCATAATCGTTTACATGTTGAAAAATGTTAATATATTTTTTTTTAAAGTAAAAAATAGTGGAAATAGCAGATCTACAAGCTCACAACGCGTCGCATCGCGACGCGTTGTGAGCTTGTAGACTCCACTATCAATGTTCTTTTTTAACTAGTATAAAGTTGTCAAATATGTCAGTAATTTCTTTGTATATTAAGGTTATGTGTCATATCTGCCATGTGCAACTTCAAAGCCTAAAAGCAAAACAGAAATGTAATTATCAACGACAAAAACACAATTAAATCGTTAATCGCAATTATTTGAGTGAAAATTAATCGTCATGTAAAATGTCATAATTGTGACAGCCCTACGCGTGTGTGTGTGTGCGTGTGTTCATGTACTTTCCAAATTCAGTGGTAGGCTATATTTGTGAGCTGCATGCCTGCCTTGTGATGCCTTTGTAACACATTGGCTTATATTGGGGAAAACAACATGTTTTCTTTCTTCCCCATTCAAGAATACTGATGAGATCATGTGATCAGAGCCATGAGAGCTGCCCTCGGGCTAATCAATAGTGCTGATCAGCAGTGGGCAGTGCAGGGAAATGTGGCTCGAGGGAGGGGCCTGTTTGGGGACTTTAATCTAATGGCAACACTGGAATGTACTGTGATTGGGCTAGTATTTAATCTGAAGTGAGACGTTTGGAAAGGAGACCTCTTGGTCCACAGTACATATTAACTACAGTACGGCTTTATATGCTAACAGAACACAGGTTTCACAATGTTTACTTTGGAAAGGCAAATATATGAGTAACATGAAAAATATCCTTGTGTGGAACTGTGACACCCCCCCTTGCAGAGTTTAAGGGAGATGATTGATTGGCCTACTCGGGTCAGAGACGGTCTGGGCATGTGCAGTGACCCTATAACGTTCTACTTTCTTATTCGCTTGACCTCTCTCCAATATAACCCTATAGTGCCTTCTGAACCCTACAATCAGAGCACCAATTAATGACCCCTTTCTACCACACTGTAAAATCCTCCAGCGTTCATTTATCCATGTGTAACTCAGAGAGTGTAACCAAATTGGTTACGTTTGCACACCCTGAGAGTTAAATAAACACTGAGGATTTGACTGTGTGCGGAGAGTTTAAGAGATTGAACATGATCAGCTAATGGCATCCTGGTTGATAGCATTTTGCAGGGTAAAAATAAACCAGAAACAAGACGCTGTCAGCATGACTCAACAGAAGGTGGCTAAAAGCACTGTTGGTGTATCCGTTCATTTTTGCACCAGTCCAGCATCCAGCATAATCATTCCACAGCGTTTAATTCCCCTGACCTTATTATCAGTATCGTCGCCACCCCGGGGAACAGATGTAGCTTTGATCTGCTGTGCTTAAGAGTGAGTGTGTGTGTGTGTGTGTGTGTGTGTGTGTGTGTGTGTGTGTGTGTGTGTGTGTGTGTGTGTGTGTGTGTGTGTGTGTGTGTGTGTGTGTGTGTGTGTGTGTGTGTGTGTGTGTGTGTGTGTGTGTGTGTGTGTGTGTGTGTGTGTGTGTGTGTGATAGCTGTTATCATAGCTTATCTCTGACCTCTCCCACAGAGGCGGATGTTTTCAGCAGCCCTTTGCCTTTATCTATACGGAAGCTACTGTATTGTCATATCTGAACACTCATTATCATACACACACCATTCAAAACTGGACGTAGCAGTAGCATGTCACAATCATAAAAACAGTCTGTCAGATACTGTACACACTCAGAGACACGCTTTATGCAACATGCAAGCACACCCAGGAACATAAACATACACACACAAACAATACCCACAGATCCAACCACACACCCTCAACCATTAAGTACACACACACGCACACGCACACACGCACGCACGCACACACGCACGCGCGCACGCACACACACACACACACACACACACACACACACACACACACACACGCACACACACACACACACACACACACACTTAAGACTTAAGATTCCTGAACACTGTTATTAGGCAAATGAAGGGCTTGGAAAGAGACACAGAGCAGTGAACACGGACATTCTCCTAGGGAAGAATCAGCTATTAGCCTACGGTATACACTCTAACTCTGCCTTCAAACTATTAACTTCATGTGTACACCGATTCAACCACCTAAGTGAAGCTTTATATATCAAAGCTCAGTATAGGCTAGAATAATGTGTTAATAAACTAAAATTCCATTCAACAATTAACCACAGTAGTGTTTGTTTGTTTGTTTGTTTGTTTGTTTTTGTGACCGTTACCTTTAACCTTACTGAATATAATGTCATAAAGATTTAAAAAGAAGAACCTCATTTGACAAATACAAAGACGGGTGAAATAAATGAGTTAAGAGCTCCTTACAGCACCTAGCATAGGCACATATTTGTGCGTCTGTGATGGCATTAGACATTGACACATTGTTTATTTCATATTTTGAGCCCTAACTTATTGGTCGATGGCTCGATTAAAAAATGCAACACAGATTTCTGTGCTTGTTTTATGCATCTCAAAATTCGCTTTCGTATTGACGTCACTCGTTCATAGATTTTTACCACGCTGCTAATAAATCCTCACTCCCTGTATCATCCACCATGAGCCTGTTGATCTGTGAGTGGAACACGTCCATTAGATTAATGTGTTTGTTATTCAACAATGACCTTCCAGAGAGGCTGACACTTTTCCTTTTGTGTTCCCTTCCCGGCGGGTCCAATCAGGAGTCAGACTTCCAGGAAACGGCGGCTGACAGGTGGGATTACAGAGAGACAGAGGATGGAAGGTTATCAGGTAAGGAACACAATGCACCCTCCCTCCTCTAACCAGCGGCGTCAGTTCAGAAAAGGCTAAGGTATGGCAACATAACTGGTGCGCACGTGCAAGACACCAGTCATGTTGCCATACCTTAGCAACAGGCACGATTACAGTACATTTTATTATTTCCCCCCTGTAGCCGAGGTATGGCAGCTGCCATAGCTTGCCATACCCAATTGACGCCTCCCTCCTCTAACAAACCCTCTCCTCTCCTCTACTCAGGGGCGTCACAGGGTGGGAGTGGGACTGAGTTACTAGGGCCCAAGGTGGAGGGGGCCTTCATTATTTTATACTTTAGCTATTGAAAAATAGCAGATATACAAGCTCACAGCTGCGAGCTTGTAGATCTGCTATTTTTGAAAAGTCGTGAAATTGTGTGCAAATCTTTGAATATATGTATTTTTTAAGTGAACATTTTTAACTCAAATTTTGCTTTGGGTGGTCCCTGGAACGAAATATTTTGAGATGGGGGTCCGTGGTCAAATACAAATCATTTGGGGGGGGGGGGGGGGGGGGGGGGGCGTCCTTCACATGAAAAAGTTTGAGCACCATTAAGACATAGAAACATATGTTTTTCTAAAAAAATCTTGTATGAAATATTCAAAGACGATTTCCACAATTTTTCAAAGATAGCAGGTTAAACCCCCTCCCCCTATGAAGAACATTCATGGGGGCCCGCAGTGAATCCTTGTACCCAGGCCAGGGCCCAGAATTGGGTGCGACACCCTTGCCTCTACTCTCCTCTGAATGGAGATTTAGGAATGGAGATGCCCTGGCCTTTTCCGCACAGTCTCAACTAACGGAAAAACAACAGAGTCCTTTTTTTCCTTTTGTATTCTTTGCGGAGAGACGCATAGTTGTGGAAAATACGCAAACAGAATGGTTATCGCTCAGTGCCGTGAGAACATTGCCGGTTTCAACAGCTCTGCCCGCCGTTTTGTCTCTGAATTCCCAACTGTCATTGTGAAAGAATGCCTGTTTTCCAGTTTCCACTGCTTGTTGGGGTTATATGAGTGATTAGGGACATTTCTGCCTCTAATAGTAAAATAAGGATAGCAGAGAGAACGGCCATGCGTGCGCGTGCGTGTGCGTGCACGCGCGTGTGTATGTGCGCATGCGTGTGTGTGTGTGTGTGTGTGTGTGTGTGTGTGTGTGTGTGTGTGTGTGTGTGTGTGTGTGTGTGTGTGTGTGTTCATTCACCTTGCCAGGATGTCTGGGAGAGGCTGAGTGGTGGCGGTTACCGTGGAGATGGATCTAGGGGCAAAGGATCTCGGGAGAGAGTGGGGTGGGGGTTCAAATGGGTAAATGGGGGAGCTGAGTGCTTGTTGATTCTTTGTGAGTGTGCATTTGTGTGTGTGTGTGTGTGTGTGTGTGTGTGTGTGTGTGTGTGTGTGTGTGTGTGTGTGTGTGTGTGTGTGCCTGTCTGTCTGTCTGTCTGTCTGTCTGTCTGTCTGTCTGTGTGTGTGTGTGTGTGTGTGTGTGTGTGTGTGTGTGTGTGTGTGTGTGTGTGTGTGTGTGTGTGTGTGTGTGTGTGTGTGTGTGTGTGTGTGTGTGTGTGTGTGTGTGTGTGTGTGTGTGTGTGTGTGTGTGTGCGCGCACGTGAGAGAAAGAGTTTGCCAGAAGGCCGAGGGGAGTTGCATTTGTGTAGCCGTGCCCGTGGCTACGGTCCAGTTTATTCTTTTGTTTCCCATCCCTTGCTGATGATGTCACAAAGGATGGATTTGCATCCCTGACGCACTGGCAGGGGTTCATTGACTGGCAAGACGTCAGGTGGACTCTTATGCGTGTAGACTAGAGGGTTTTGCTGTGGTCATAGAGTGTGCATTAGAGCAGTGTTTCTCAACCTTTTTTCTGCATGGGCACACTTTTAATGTCCCAAGAATACATGGGCACACCACCATAAGACAGGGGTGTAAATATCGTCACTGTCGGGAAGAAACCTTGTATCTCCAAGTATCTCCCCCCCCCCCTCATCATACAAGGCTGTCGCACAACAGTAGTGAAAACAGCAGATCTACAAGCACACAAGGCGGTGTGTGCTTGTAGATCGGCTGTTTTCACTAGTTTAAATCATTTTTAAAATGATAAATGCAATACTGGCTTTCAAGCAGTGTCAAGGGGCACACTTGACACTTCTCAGGAGCACACCAAAGGTCCCCAGGCACAGTGGTTGAGAAACACTGCAGAGTGAAAGCATACTATAATATGTGTTACAGACAACAAGAGGACATGTTTAACCACATGAACACTAGAGTTCTATTCTGGGCATGTCAACGTAATGTTTATACAAGTGACCTCACTGAGACCTGAGGTCTCATTCTCAAGAGAGACCGAATATAGGCAAAAACTGTCCAGCAAAAATAGTGTAACATTCTATGAAAATAGCACATCTACAAACACACAAAGCATCATGTTGCAACGTGTTGTGAGTTTGTAGATCAGATATTCAAGTACTTGATGTAGGGTTCATCATGTGCGTCTTGCTGTGTCACCCTTTCTTGTTTTCTTTTAGTTTTTCTTGCACTGACCAGTGGACACTTTTTGAGCGGTGGTCACAACGCTCCTATACGTGGCCGTGTGTGTGGGTCTGTCTGTCTGTCTCCGTGTCTCCGTGTCTCCGTGTCTGTCTGTCTGTAGCCTGCAGTAACCTTTTCTGACCACACATGTTAAGGGAGGGGCGCTGTTGCACACACACACACACACACACACACACACACACACACACACACACACACATACACACACACACACACACACACACACACACACACACACACACACACACACCACCGCTCAGTTCACACGAGTGTGATTTTTCTTTGCTCTGCACTATTGGGTTGTGTTAGTAGTATTGAGTATTTATGCTTGTGTTTGACATGGCGGTGAGACTTGTAGCACTGACTAGCATTGACTGTTATGGACACTTTTGTTTGGCACTGTATTAATTGTGCTTAAGTATTGCTATTTGCTTTTTTAAGTATGGCTGTTACCAGGGCAGGAATTTCAGGGAGGCCATGAAGGCCATGGCCGTCGATCGATCTATCTATCTATCTATCTATCTATCTATCTATCTATCTATCTATCTATCTATCTATCTATCTATAATAGCTGCCATGGCGCTGCTCGTTCACTATGCAGAGAAACACTGAGGCATGATGTCACTGAGACAGTTGTTCCATGACATTATTGTGTAATTCAGGATGACTGTCATTGTTTTAGAATAGATGCTTTTAAAGGATTACACACACGCACATGCGCACACACACAAATACACAAATACACACACAGAGAGCAAAAGAGAAGCTCTGTTTATCTCAGTGGTTGAAATATGGTCATTCTTAAGAGCATTTGACAATGTAGGCATGTAGGCACACTCCGTGTGTCCCCCTGCAAATGGTCGCACGGGGAGATTATGACGTACGGGAATTCACATTCAACAGACCTCTCTCTGTGTCTCTCTCTCTATTTCTTTCTGTCTCTCACACAGACTCCATTGTCACACACTGTCCTTGATTTCCTCCGGCCATAGTGTGTGTGTGATTTTTGGAAAGAGCCTTCCATCTATTCCTTCCTGCTTATCCAGCTTATTCACACAAACACGCTCCCAGATGGACGGATGGGGGGTACAGTGGAACAGACAGATAGATAGCACTCCCATTGTTCAGGGCGTCTCTCCTAAGGACTGACCCAGGCCCTTTCACCTCCCACGTTTGACCTCGTTTCCTGATGTGTGTTTTCTTGCTGTGCAGTTTGCGCTGAACCAAAGTCAAGACCACTCTGGACTGTGCAGCTGTGTTGAAGTGTTTGTACATGCATGGGTGCACGTGCGTGAAGCCAGGTGTGTGTATAGTGTATCAAATGTAGTGTATTTTTCTACAGGGTTGATCGAGGATTTCTATCACAAATACATACAAAATGATTTCCTTGCATGTAACCACTCTCATTCAACTTACAATTTTGCTGGTGAGCTCAGTATTTTGGCAACTCATCAAGTTGCAAACATGCAAAGTCACTCAGTCAGTTAAAAGTACAGTGTCTGATTCCTGATACATGAACACACAGGCACACACGTTACACATCATGTGTCCAGTTGAAGTGTCTGTGTCCTATAATACAACAGGACTGTATAGGAACAAACGATTAGCCTCAGTTGAACTGTTTATTTGTATTATATAAAATGCACTCCTACTGGCACTCATTAGGCTAAGTGGAATGGTTCTGTAGAGCTCTGTAATTCTGGCTGCCTTGAACGCCAAATGCCTTGATTTAATACTCTGTGCCTGATATGAATGAAAATGTATGAAAATGTATTTCCGTGTCTTGTCAAAAGACCCATCCCTTACGGGATTATAAGACACCAAAAAACATAAGTAAACAATTCCACATTCACTTCCTGTAGACAGAAACGGAAACTGCACAAAACAATTAAATAGAAATACATGGAAATAAAGAAAAATACAATGTTTGGTTAATATCCCAAAACAACCACCTGCCACAAGGAATAACTGTCTCTATATATAGACTACCGCACTGTCTATATTGAATCATGACATTTGCAACAAATGACCAAAGCCTCTCCCTCCTACTCTGAGAGTGTCTGATAGATAACAACACGAGGAGTACAATGGTTTAGTCATTCGATCGTTTACCCAGAATGCACTGTGTCCTCCTTTAGAATCACGAATCAAGAGGGGTCTATTTGTCATTCACTCATACAAGTACAAGCAGTGAAACGTTAAAAAGGTTAAAAAAAAAAAGGAAAAAAAGTTGAAAGCCTCTTCCTACTCAGAGAGGTTCTGATAGATAACACTGTGAGAGGAGTCTAATGCTTTGGTCATGATTGTTTCCTCAGAATGCATTGTGTCCTTATTTAACTTACCTCCTCTTGTTTTTATTGCCCGTGTCTGACTCTTAGAGATGGAGAAAACAAGATAAGTCAATAATAGTAAAATGGCAAAGCATTAGCCAGAAAGATCACTCTCTGGGAAACAGGCAATTCAGTTACAGAGAGAGAGAGAGATAGAGAGAGAGAGAGAGAGAGAGAGAGAGAGAGAGAGAGAGAGAGAGAGATGAAACGAGGGAACAAGAGGATTGTTCACAAGTGTTGAGTGAGAGGCTGACTCAGCTCTGACCTCGCAAGAAGAGGTCATTCAATGAGGCTCCATGGTGGGCGCATGCATGTCTACAGTATGTCTGTGCAACCGTGTACTAGGAGGTATAAGGGCGATAAGCGATATTATCGTTTATCGTGATAAAAAAACACTCACGATAATCGTATCGTGGGGATTTAATTTATCGTGATATCGTCCTCCGTCATGCACTGGGATCAATTCACCTTTTATTTGCCAAGCTGCATATCCGGTACCACTTAACTAAACCCACTAGAATTGGTAAAAGGTACTTATAATATACATACTTGATACAGTCTTTCTTTCACTCGATCAAATGTCTTTGCCAAAAAATAGCTGATCTACAAGCTCACAACGCGGCGCAACGTTGTGAGCTTGTAGATCTGCTATTGTTCCGGCAAATGTTTCGCCCCAGGATAATGGATGTTATTGTTGGGGATATTTTGTTTATCGCGATAATATCGTAAATCGCGATTTCTTTGGTCACAATCGTGATATGAAATGTTCATATCGTCCCATCCCTACCGTGTACACATGTGCATTTGTGTGCAAGCTAGTATGCACATTATTGTCTGAAGGCGTTTACTGTACATTTGCATGCATGACCGTATACCGGTACATTGGTGCACATACCTACAGTACCTACAGGTGTGTGTGTGTAGTGTATTCCCGAAACTTCATATCTGAGAGTCTGCATCTGTATCTACGGTATATTTGCATGTGTGTGTCTGTGTGTGTGTGTGTGCGCGCGCGTGTGTGTGTGTGTGTGTGTGTGTGCGCGTGTGCGTGTGCGTTTGTGTGTGTGTGTGTGTGTGTGTGTGTGTGTGTGTGTGTGTGTGTGTGTGTGTGTGTGTGTGTGTGTGTGTCAGTAATGTTGACAGCAAATTTTGATTTAGTTTTTTCATAGTCTTTTGAATAAAATATCATTTAGTTTTAGCCATAATTTAGTCACCTGAAAAGGTTTAGTTTTAGTCTAGTTTTAGTTGACTGAATAGCATAAGGTTTTATCAACAGTCGATTTAGTCGACTAAAATGTATTTTGGCAGGCCTTGATGGCATCATAATGGCTGATTTTACATTCAGCTGCGACACGTTGTGAGCTTGTAGTTCGGCTATTTTCAGCACGCAACACTGGAGAGCAACCAAACATAGAATCACTCTCTTCTCCACTAGTCCCTCCCCAACATTTTAGTCTAGTTTTTATTTTGTTGACGAAATTGTCAATTTATTTAGTCTTAGTTTTAGTCTTCACAGCTTAGTTTTTATTTCGTTTTTATTTAGTTTTCGTCAGTGGAAAAAACGCAGTCGACAAAAAAAAATCGTCATAGTTTTAGTTTGACAAAATCAACACTGGTGTGTGTGTGTGCGTGTGTGTGCGTGTGCGCGCTCAGAAAGGGACATGGTTGTGTGTGTGAGTCATGCACCAGTGATTGTATTAGCTGATCTCTCTCTCCTGGCACAGAGAGGAGAGGCAGAGAGGAGGGCATTACCATCAAACCACAAGAACTGGTAAACAAACTTTACAACTGGCAGGCTGACACATGGGCGTGTCTCCCTAGGTTTTATTAAAATGAAATCACACAAAAAAATAACGTCACACAGCAGTCTGTCGGTACACTCCCATACAGACACAACCGGGCACGCACCCATGCAGACACACGCACACACACACACACACACATATGCACACACGGAGGAATGCTTCCATATGTGGGCACTCACACAATCTCTCTCTCACACGCACGCACGCGCACGCACGTACGCACGCATGCAACACGCACACGTGGAGGAATGCTTCCATATGTGGGCACTCACACAATCTCACAACACATGCATACGCACACGCACACACATGCGCACGCACGCACACACAAACAAACACACACACATGCGCACGCACGCACGTAAGCACACACACACAAACTGACAGTGACCTCATTGGCAATAGTTATTCCTCCCAAATCACATATGTCATAGATTTAGCATATTGCTCAAGTACAGTTGTGTATAAAGTGGTGGCTCCACCAGTGCACTGAGGTTATACATGCCCTCCCTGTAGCTGGGTCACACATCAGGGAGGAGGAGGAAGTAATGGAAAGAATGCATCAAGTCTGTTTAAAAGCAAATTAGAACAAAAGAGGAAGAGATGGGGTGGATAGAAATATAGAGAGAGACATTTGTGGGTTTGTGTGTGAATGTGCATGCAGATACGGTACATTGAGGTCTGAGTATTTGTATAGCAAAGAGAGAGAGAGAGCAAATTGATCTACTGCACAAATTCTCCCAGACGTGGGCCCTTAAGGCTTTATCATAGTCCGAGGTGAAGGGTGATCACCTCAACTTTTAGGTGATAAGTTATCACCTAAAAATGAGATAACAAGTGGAGGCCATCATAGTCACTGTGAAGTCCTATCACCGTGACAATGATGCCTCTGTGCCTCTGAACGGCTAATGATGTCATGTTGGTGTTTTCTGACTTAAAAAGACTACACCGCAGTGATAGCTTATCACCCCAGACTGCTTTATGATAGGGCCTTTATAGTGAACCTACCCAAGACTAAAATCATGATATTTCGAAAGAGATCCAGCCGCCAAAACCAGCAATTCTTTCTAAATACAATCCCATTAGAACAAACTAAAAACTACACCTATCTTGGCCTAAACATCAGCAGCACAGGAAAGTTCAACCAAGCTGTAAAAGACCTGAGGGGACAAGGCAAGAAGGGTTTTCTATGCCATCAAAAGAAACATCAAAATATACATCCCAATAAAAAACCTGGCTTAAAATACTGAACTCTGTGATAGAACCAATTTTCCTATGGTTGTGAGATCTGGGGCCATCCGCAAACCAATACCTTGAAAAATGGTACAATCACCAAATTGAGACCCTGCACACAGAATTTTGCAAATCAATTCACAGAATCCAGCGGAAAACACCAAATAATGCTGCAGGCCAGAGTTAGGACGATACCCACTCATCAAAATAGAAAAGAGAGCATTCAAATTGTATAACCACCTAAAAGAAAGTGACCTAGATGCACTCCATAACAAGGCACTCACACACAGAGAAACTCTAGAGAGATGCCCCCTCAGCCAGATGGTCCGGGAACTCTGTACACAAACACAAGCAGTGCCACCAGACAGAAAACTCACTGGACTAAACCAAATTATAAAACAGCAAAAAGAAAGCTACCTGTCACATTGGAGAGAAGCAACCCAAAAGCAGAGCAAACTAGAATGCTATTTGGCCCTAAACAGAGAATACACTGTGGCAGAATACCTGAGCAAAGTGACGACCCAAAACAAAGAAAAATAATGACTAGGTACAGACTCGGTGAACACAGTCTTGCGATCGGGTAATTATAAGGACGTCACAGGCATACCTAGCTCCCTAGGGGGAACAGACTTTGCACCCATTGCACACAAAATGAAGTGGAAACTGAGCTACACCTCCTAACCGCCTGTCCACTGTACCAAGACATCAGAGACACATACTTCCCACAGATCATAACCATCCAAGGAGAGTTTGAAAACATAACATGACCAATTATTTTTTTTAAACGCCCAAATCTGCTACAGTAGGTGAAGTACAACAATGTGCAAACACAGCAGCAAGATTCATGAGCTGCTGTGATCGAGAAGGATATCAAATGGAACCCAACCACCTTTAAGACTATTAATCATTGTATATATCCCTGCATGTAACCTTGATACATGAAAACAGTTTTACTCTTTTCACTTATTTTGTTTTGATTGTATTGTATTGTGTACACGCTTACTTTGGGAATGTAAACATATGTTTTCTCATGCCAATAAAGCCCTTTGAATTGAATTGAATTGAATTGAATTGAATTGAATTGAATTGAGAGAGAGAGAGAGAGAGAGAGAGAGAGAGAGAGAGAGAGAGAGAGAGAGAGAGAGAGAGAAAGACACAGACAGAGACAGAGACAGAGACAGAGAGAGAGAGAGACACAGAGAGAGACAGAGACAGAGACAGAGAGACAGACAAAGACACAGGGAGAAGGAGGGAGAGAGAGGGAATAAGAGCAGATTGAAGTAAAAGGACAAATGCAGTAATGCAGTTTGTCTTTCACCCCATCCTTCTGTATTCTGTGTGCAGGTAGTGCAAGGTTCTGAATTAACAGAGAGCCCTTGTACCCTCACACACATGCACGCACGCACGCACGCACACACACACACACACACACACACACTGCCATAGCATAGCATCGTGTGGGCGTGCTGGTGGTGTAAAAGCCCCCAGTCACCCAGAAGTAGGTCACACACATGGGGGGGTATACGTACACCACAGTTACATGTAATTATTTACAATCTGTTCCTTTCGCCTTCTGGTATCAAAGTACCGTATGCGTGGAGGATTTCAGGTCTCAGCACAGCATTGATAACATTCTTCTTCCCCATCATGTTCTTTTTTCCTCTGTCTTCTGCGACCTTCAGTTATGGCATTTACATTTTTGAGAGCCATTGTTGTCATTACCTAAACACATTATTATACAGCAATGATGAAGAAACAAATTGACTCACTGCTTGGACAGTGTGCTGATCATTTAATTGCATTGTGTGATACACTGTATATCATGAATTTATATCCATGTATTTGTCACTGTATCATATACTGTATATAACCAATGTTCATACCTGCCAATAGTTTATGGATAGGATGTGACTTTAAAAGTAACTATCCACATGTAAGTTCTAAAGTAGACACCCCAAAGACTACGCCCACGGTGACTTACTGTCATCTGTTGCGGGCCCACCCTCATTTACAGGAAGACGCATGCATCACCATGGTTTCAGATAACTGTCACTTCCTGTTTAAAGTGGAGGTCCTTGGAGACCTGACAAAAAAAGAAAGAGAAACGAGGAGGTTCACATGCAAATGCACTAGCGCACGGTGCGCACACACACACACACACACACACACACACACGCGCGTCTATAGACATTCACACACAATGTCTGTGGGAAAGGATGATAAGAGAAACATCTGTCTGAGATATTAGACTTTTGAACTGGGCCAAAGGATAACTTGGGGAGAAAAGGGGAGAGAGAAAGAGAAAGAGAGCGATAAAGGGGGTGGGGTGCGGCAGAATGTTGTGCACTGACTGAGAACCAGTAATCAGTGGCGTCAGTTCAGAAAAAGCTAAGGTATGGCAACATGACTGCATGGTGTCTTGCCAAACTGGTCACACCAGTCACCAGTTGCCAAACTTGGTAGTAAACGTGCCACAATTAACAATAATGAATTGCACCTGTGCAGCTGATTTGAGGAACCTGGGAATATACCATTTTGTCAAAAACGGTGAGAATACCTGACCATTTTGTTACATTTTGCATTTGTAGTTATTTTACTGTAATTTAACAACATAATAACCAGCACAGATAGACAAAGTGACATTCATGGATTTATATTTAAAAGTAACTTTTATTTTCCCCCCTGGACCCAGGGTATGGCAGCTGCATACCCCTGCCATACCCAATTGACGCCCCTGCCAGTGATATCCAGGAAACCCACATGTACACAGAGGAAGACTGGCGAGCTAGCAGGATGACCCCCGCGGTGCCATTTCACCTCAGCCTGCCGGCCAACCTTTTACTATAAAGTCATGGGCTTACACAAAACAGACCCAAACATGGCTTTGACTGTTAGTACAGGTCAGTCATGTGATGTGGTGAGCTCTGAGCCAGTGCTTCTCAGAGTCCGGTCTAGGGACCACCAGGGTAGCTAATATAGTTCACAGCGCGTCACAAAGCGAAGCGTTGAGTGAGCTTGTAGATCAGCTATAAATACAACACAAATCTTGTATGGGGTCCTTGGGACAAGATGTTTTCAGATGGGGGTATGCGGCCAATTGTCACAACAATGTGATGTCATAGGTCAGATATAGACATCAGGGATCTCCATATATGGGCAATTGGGCATACATTGGGCATACAAGGGACAAGGATGATGTGATGTCACAATGTGATGTCACAACGATGTGATGTCACAACAGGTCAGCAGCTATAGACACTGAGGCGTTACAGACAAGATGTGAAGTTTTTCATACCGTATAGTTAACTGCAATTATCTTTATTTACACCTAAAAGAGTCACTACAATTGTGCCAATAAATAGTTAAAGTTGAGAAATATCAATTCCAAGATGTTTAGCATTGCAAGCACAAAATCTTGG
Organism: Nannobrachium achirus; assembly: GCF_963921795.1. Classification (NCBI taxonomy): domain Eukaryota; kingdom Metazoa; phylum Chordata; class Actinopteri; order Myctophiformes; family Myctophidae; genus Nannobrachium; species Nannobrachium achirus. The sequence goes on along the minus strand of NC_137820.1, from coordinate 14,411,785 downwards.
TAAAAAGTGACTTCTCATTGAATGCCTCAAACTGCTATGCATGCCTGACTCTTTTAATCTCGGTTGTGGGTAAGAACAGGAAAAGAAGCTCGGCCGTTCACACCCAGAAGGAAACCAAACCGCATCTCGGCTGATCGCTAGAGAAGTTGCATCACCTACACACACTCACAAAACACTTTCTTAATGTTGTGATGAATGTGTTAACTATAAAATAGCCAGAATTTCTATTAGTAGAACTGAGGGCAAGATAATGTTCTATCTGGAATAAAAGTGACTTCATCACTCACTAGGGCTGTCACAATTATTACATAATCGTCTAATCGTGATTATTTGACATAATCGTGATTATTTTTCATAATCATCATAATCGTTTCCATGTTGAAAAATGTTCATATATATCTTTTTAAAGTAAAAAATTGTGAAAATAGCAGATCTACAAGCTCACAACGCGTCGCATCGCAACGCGTTGTGAGCTTGTAGATCGGCTATTTCCACTATCAATGTTCTTTTTTAAGTATAAAGTTGTTAAATATGTCAGTAATTTCATTTAGCTTATGTGTCATATCTACCATGTGCAACTTCAAAGCCTGAAAGCCAAACAGAAATGTAATTGTCAACGACAAAAACACAATTAAATCGTTAATCGCAATTATTTGAGTGACAATTAATCGTCATGTAAAATGTCATAATCGTGACAGCCCTATCGCTCACTTTGCTGTTATAATGTAAAGGTCATGTAGTGATAACAAGGTTCCTCTTGGTTGGTCAGCTGTGCCATGTGAAGTTCTGTATTCCTGTTCTGTATTATGTCAGTTTCACATGGCAAACATGCACGCACGCACGCACGCAAGCACACAAACACACACACACACACACACACACACACACACACACACACACACACACACACACACACACACACACACACACACACACACACACACACACACACACACACACACAGAGAGAGAGAGAGAAATATGCACACAAACACACACAAAAACATCTGTTTCCTGCATGGTGGGGAGGCTAAAACTTGGGGTCTCTTCTAGGAGTATTTTATCATCAGTCAGCGGTGGCCTCTCTCTCGTGACTCATCCTATTGTTCTGTCCAACAATCTCAGACGACCCTCTCCCAAATTATGAGACAGCACTCAGGAATGTCTTAAAACGCGCCTCCCTCCACGTGCTATGACGTCATGACATTGTAGGCCTGCGAGCTCTTTGTGTCATTTCCAGTAACAGCTTCCTCAACAATAGTACCCATAGAGCAGTGGTTCTCAAACCTTTTCTTGTCAAGGACCCCCATAAGTATTTGGCTGCAGACCCCCCATCTGAAAAGATTTGTGAGAGTGTAAGACTTGTGTAGTTTTGTTGTTTTAAAAATATTCAAAAGGTTTGATGTTCTTTCAAGATTATTATTATTTATGTACTTATTTGTTTAATATCCCATCTACAAGCTGTGGATTGGCTATTTTTTGGCTATATTCCTAAACTTAGAGTAACTAGGCCTGTCTTCCTGTGTGGATGGTCTTAAATATCCCATGGTACTCAGTTTGTCCATGGGCTGTGTTGGACGTCCTGTATTACCGGTGTTGCATTCACACGCTGAGGCAAATTCTTGCCTCCTTACGTCCTTATTTGTCGGACAAATGGGTAGGGAATATCGAGATCCCCCCTCTTTTTGAGGTAATAAAAATGTCTAAAAGTCCTTAAATTCGTATCCGAGGACCCCCACCCCCTGACCCCCAAATCATGTGAGGATCCGACCCCACAGGTTCTACGTTTTTGTAATAAAGTGTTCCGGACTGACTCTGGTTATCTTGGGGATGTTATTGTTATAGCCTATAGATCCTTCCTCAAAAAGTATTATGGACTAGGCTATGGTCCATATTAGTCTGGTGATGGTCGGAAGTGTTACTGCCCAGTGGTTGTTCCATGGGAGAGCGCAAGTGTCAGATCAGTGTTGGTGGTAATATGGAGAGGACATTGAACAGAAGGATAGTGGATAAGCTTATCCCCTGCATGGTCATTCATCTGTAAGAAGATTACTCTTTTATCAGTATGAATGCTCAGGAGGAGGATATAGCCTCTCAGTCTCACATATAGACTGTTCTCTTTGAATCAAAGCCAGCCATTATGAATGATCTTGTTGTGTCCTACAGTTCTCTACAACTAATGCATGTAGTTACTTATTTGCACCACTTGGTGTCACTGTACCTTACCTGCCTATTAGGTGTTATGAAGAAGGGTGTAACAGGAAGTGACATGTAGGGTATGCCATGCTGTTGTGCTGAGAAGCTGAACTAACAAAGAATTGTCAATGTGAAGTGAATCCATACTCTCCAGTGTCTTATTCCTTACCATCCACCTCTACAAATTGGCGACGAGGTAACCCACCTGCTATAGTTCGACTACAGAGGACTATTTTTGACCATTTTTTGCAAAGATGGCTGTAAATGTGCCTTGTCCTGCTCCATTTTTGCCATGCCCTGGGAAGCCTACAATATCATTCAAGACATGGATGCAAATATTTGACAACTACCTACTGGTCATAAATGCAACTGGGAATGCATGGCCTGCTGCAAGAAAGAGAGCTGTCCTGCTTCATTGCCTTGGAACAGAAGGACAGAAGATTTTCCACTCACTGCCAGATACAGGTGATACATATGATACTGCTGTTACTGCATTAAGGGCACATTTCACACCAATGACTAATGTGGTGGTGGAACGTCATACATTCAGAAAAAGAGCACAAGGCCCACATGAGACTGTTACCCAATATGTGGCTGCTCTCAGAGAGCTTGCATCTACATGTGACTTTGGTGATAAGACTGATGAGATGCTGCGTGATCAGCTTATTCAATATGTCACAAATGCCCATATTAGGGAAAAACTACTGCTGGAGCCTACCCTCACTCTGAACAATGCTATCACGCTTGCTACACAGATTGAGTCTGCAGCTGAACAAGCTAAATGCATGGTTGGAGAGAAACCTAGCTTTAAAGTACAAGCAGTGCAGAAGAAATCACACAGACCACGGCCTCAGCATAAACCATCCACACCTGCACCTACTACTGCTGCCACTGGGAAGTCCTCCCGTACATGTTTCAGATGTGGATCTGACAGTCACCTTGCCAATGCTCCCTCATGTCCTGCTGTTAAGGCTACTTGCAAATCCTGCCACAAGCAAGGACATTTTGCCAGAGTGTGTCGCTCTGCTCCTACCCATCAAGTGAGAGAAGTGGAGGTGCCTGAACTGACTGTCCTATGCATTCAAGAGACTGCCTGTCAATCTGATAAAATAAAATGCAATGTCAAGATCCAGCCTTCAGATTCACCAGCCCATTCCATGGACCTGGTTGTGGACTCTGCATCCCCAGTGTCCATACTGCCTAGCAGTGTGTTTGAGGAACATTTTGGTGAGTCACCCCTTACACCACCTGCTATTCGTTTAATCACATACACCAAGTCACCCATTCCTGTGCTGGGATGCCTTTCAGCACTGGTGACCAGGGATGATGTCACTGCTGCAGCAACCTTCTTCGTTGTGGAGAAGGGGACCCCATTACTGGGTCTGGATTTGATGATTGCACTGAACATTCACATTGTAGGGGGTGCTGTTGTTCCTGCCCCTGTTCAAACTGCTCCTGTGATGCACCTGTCCTCCTCTCCACCACTAATTGGCTGTGCTAAACATTTTGTTCACCGGGTCAAAATGTCTGCCTCTGTGACCCCGGTTCGACAAAAACTGCGTCGTTTGCCCCTGTCTGTGAGAGATGCAGTCACAGAAGAGATAAACAGACAACTGGCTGCTGGTGTGATAGAGAGAATTGATGCTTCTCCCTGGGTGTCTCCTATCGTTGTCACACGAAAGAAGAAAGGAGGCATTCGGATGTGTGTGGATCTCCGAGAGCCAAACAAGGCTGTCATTACGGACTGCTATCCAATCCCACACATTGATGAGCTGCTGTCCACTCTGCGTGGAGCTGCAGTGTTTTCAACTATTGATCTCGCAAGTGCCTACCACCAGGTGCCTCTACGTGAGGAAAGTAGGGACCTGACTGCTTTCATTACCCATGAAGGACTCTTCCGCTACTGCCGTGTGCCCTATGGCCTCTCCTCTGCACCATCTGCATTCCAGAAGATGATGGCTACCATCCTCAAAGGCCTGCCAGGTGTGCAGAATTATCTGGATGATATTATCATCTATGGAGCCAACAGCACAGTGCATGATGCTCGTCTGAAGGAAGTCCTTCACCGCCTGCAAGAAGCAGGTTTGCTCCTGAATGAGGAAAAGTGCTGCTTTAATCAGTCAAGTCTACGCTTCCTGGGTCACGTGGTGTCAGCTGAAGGTATCGCTCCTGATGAAGAGCACATCGAAGCTGTTCTGAATGCCCCAGCTCCGACAGATGCTGCTACCCTCCGCTCTTTTCTAGGCCTCGTGTCATGGTATTCAAAGTTCATTCCTAACTATGCAACTGAATCCGAGCCGATGCGGGCATGCATTAGAAAAGACACTGACTTTCACTGGACGAGTGAGGCACAGAAAAGTTTTGAGAAAATCAAACTACTACTGGTGAACAGTTCTGCCCTTGCTCTTTTCGACCCTTCCCTGCCTACAGTGGTGTCCACTGATGCCTCTGATTACGGTTTGGGAGCTGTGTTCACCCAGCATCATACTGATGGCGTGGAACGAACAGTGGCTTTTGCCTCCCGGGCTCTCACCACAGTGGAACGCAAATATTCGACTGTAGAGAAGGAAGCTCTGGGATGTGTTTGGGCCGTTGAGAAGTGGCGCACATACTTGTGGGGGCGAAAATTCACCTTACGTACTGACCATCAGGCCCTCACTACGCTGCTTACTGCTAAAGGCATAGGTCGTGCTGGAATGCGCGTTGCACGCTGGTCTGCCAGGCTCCTGACCTATGACTATGATGTGATTTACCGCCCAGGGTCAGAGAACTACACTGCTGACTGCCTTTCCCGTCTACCACTTCCTGGGCCTGCTGACCCTGCCTTGGATGCTGAGCCAGAAATGGTTGCCTACATCACTGATGCTCTTGCTGCTTTGCCCATTACTGACTTTGAGGCTGCTGCTGACTCTTGCCCAGAGGTTTCTGCACTCCGTGACCAGATTGCTCGTGGCTGGCCACAAAAGATAAAACCGCTGAGTCCAGTCGTTGCCCCATACTTCCGTGTACGTCATGAACTGTCAGTGGGAAACTCACTGGTGCTTCGAGGAACACGTCTGGTGGTTCCAATTTCACTGCGTGCTACTCTGGTGGCTCTTGCACATGAGACACACCAAGGAGTGGTGCGTACCAAGCAACGCCTGAGAGAGTACTACTGGTGGCCAAAGATGGACAACCTTGTCCAGTCTACTATTCAGTCATGTCAGCCATGCCAGTCCAATGATAAGACTGCAATGCCACACCCTGCTCCACTACAACCAGTTCAATTCCCAGACAGGCCATGGCAAAAGCTTGCAATGGACATTGTTGGTCCTTTTGAAACTGCTACATGGGACTGCCGATATGCCATCACTCTGACCGACTACTACAGCAAGTGGCCAGAGGTTGCTTTCACTGCGAATATCACTACAAAGGATGTTACATCCTTCCTCTCCTCAGTCTTCAGCAGACAAGGGAACCCAGAATCCATTGTCACGGACAATGGAAAACAGTTTACTTCTGCTGACTTTGCTGCTTTCCTGGCTGAACGGGACATCATACATCACAGAGTATCTGTTTATTACCCAGCTGCTAATGGCGCCATAGAGCGTTTTAATCGTGTTCTGAAAGAGAGTGTGCAGATGGCTATTACACAATCTGTACCATGGAAACCTGCCATTACTGCCTTCCTGATGGCTTACCGGGCCACACCACATGCAGCTACAGGTGTGTCTCCATTTCAACTACTGCATGGCCGGAGGATGCGCACAAAGTTGACTGTCCTGCCGCCCTCTCCTGCTGACCCTGTCTCAGATGAACAGGTACGAGAGAAAGTCACAAGCCGTCAACTCAAGATGAAGGCGTATACGGATGGAAAAAGAGGCGCACGCACTCCGCCTTTTCAAGAAGGGGATAGTGTGCGGGTGAAAACACCTCTCCATGTGCCCAAAGCTCACCCAAAGTTTGGATCTCCACTGAGAGTCACAAAGAAGGTGGCCCAAAGCACATACTTGCTGGAGGATGGCCGAAGATGGAACGCCTCTCACCTAGCTCCTGATCGCTGTGCAGCCGCACATCCACAGGACATTCCTGCTTCACCTGACAGTGCCTCTCCATCCTCTCCTAAACAATCACGTGTCAGAAAGAAGCCTAACTGGATGCAAGAATATGTGACTGATTAGCTATTTGTCTTCCTAACATAGCTTGTCAAATTATCTTTTTGTTTTGTGTTATTTTGAAGGTGATGCAATGTAGTGTTTGAAAAAAAAAAGAAGTCCTACAGTTGTATTGTTATTTCAGATCTGTGAAAGTTGAAACAGGGTATTTTGAGTTCATGTTTACCATGTTTATTTTCTGGTTTACTAAACGTATTCACAGTACAGACAAGAATGTTTATGTTTATGCCTGAGTGCAGGTTCTGATTTTCTATTTTGCCTTAGAGGAATTTTCCTTTTCTACAAAGAGAGGAAATGTTGTGTCCTACAGTTCTCTACAACTAATGCATGTAGTTACTTATTTGCACCACTTGGTGTCACTGTACCTTACCTGCCTATTAGGTGTTATGAAGAAGGGTGTAACAGGAAGTGACATGTAGGGTATGCCATGCTGTTGTGCTGAGAAGCTGAACTAACAAAGAATTGTCAATGTGAAGTGAATCCATACTCTCCAGTGTCTTATTCCTTACCATCCACCTCTACAGATCTGCTTGTTGGACATTTCCATAAATGGTACTGGCTGATAAAGTGTAGGAGAAATGCTGTGTTTCTAAGTTATGTGAAGTGTGAAGTGTGTGTGTGTGTGTGTGTGTGTGTGTGTGTGTGTGTGTGTGTGTGTGTGTGTGTGTGTAGAGAGAGAGAGAGAGATTGCGTGCGTGTATGACAGCACGTGCGTGTATGCCTGTATGGTACCGAGTAGATGTTTGGCAGCAGCCACTGCCCATTCTCCGTCCACGCCCCGCCCCAGTGTGAGGGGTCTCCCCCGTTTAGAGAGTGAACAGACGGGCAGAGGGAGGAGCCTAGCTCTGGTCCATAGCGTTAGAAGGAGTTCTCCTTAACGCTATGTCACGGATCAGCCCTTTGCGCTCACAGCCTCTCTTCTGTAGTAAAAAAAAGCAAACATACACTTTCGTGACTCATCAAAAAAGACAGCTCTAAGATGCTGAAGGTCTACTTTCCTTAGTGGCAACACTCGGAGCCCCCCCACCTCACGTCTAAAATACACTTTTTGGCCAGGAAAGAAAATATTTCACCGGACGTTTTAGATACTCCACAGTGCCCTCTACCGATCTTGTCCATAGAAAAATCCATTGGCCAGATTTTGCCTTCCGGTGAAATATTTTCTTTTCTGGATACAAAGTGTATTTTAGACGTGAGGTGGGCGACACAGAATGTTCCCACTAGGCACAGTATGGTTTCAACTCCCTATTGGCGTATTTGTTTTGGTAATTAGCGAAACTGTCTTTTTTAATTTGACTCCAGACGAGAGAGCGCGCAGCCTTTCCTTTGAGGCCATGACGCATCAGTGACATAGCGGTTAAGGAGAACTCCTTCTAACGCTATGGACCAGAGCTAGGAGGAGCCCCTGTACGTGACATCATATCAGCCCTCCCATCCAGCATTAATTTACATTTTCTATGGGTCCTGACTGAGAGTGTGTGTGTGTGCTAGCTATTGAACAGTTTCCAAGAGGGAGAAAAAGCATTCGAGACGGAGACACACCTTATAACCCAAGAAGTGATTCGGGACGGAGACGCGCCGATGTGGCTTCAACCACTTTGTCATTGTGAACACTAAAAGAAGCCGAGTTGGAAAAGTGTCGTCGGGATTGGAGTTTGAGGTAGGTGTGTGTGTACGTCTGGGCTGCTTGTGTTGTCCTAGGATTGTTTCATGAGCGCACCAACAAAGCAGCACGTTTTTAGCCGTCTGTCCCGTCGGGCCTCGTGCAGTGCAGTGTGGGACGGGACCCCCTCATCTCATCTGCTCCGATTTGGGCTTTTATTCGCACAAAAAGCAAAACGAAGGAAAGAGGGGGAAAGTAAGGAGATTCAAAAAAGAACCCGCGCGACACTGACTGACTGCAGAAAAACAAACTCAACCACCTTCCGTTGTTTTCTTTTGTTGCAGCGCACGTCCCACACGATTGACCAACGGGACAGACAAACTGAGATTGATGGTGTTGTTGGACAGCATGTGATGTGCGGACTGTTGTGTTCTCTTTTGAGTTCACATCTAGTTTATTAAGGAGTGTAAAAGATGTGCAACAGAATGCCATTGCTTGTTCTGGCTTTGTTTTTTAAAATTGGGTCATTATGTGAGAATCGTTTAGAAACGAGACTGGGTCCTCATCGAGGAGTTCTGGGTTGAATTCGTGCTGTGACTAACAATATGTGAGTAACGGCACAACCATGACAACATTACTGGCCCACTCCGATAAAACACATGGCTTTAGTCATCTCGCTCTGACACACACTGACTGTACTGTCATCAGTGAAATGCCTCCCAACTGTGTGTGTGTGTGTGTGTGTGTGTGTGGGGGGGGGGGTTATCCTATAACAGGGATGTCAGCTGTAAGGATAAAGTTTATACAGGGCTATTATGAAACAGTTTGCTTTGTTTAAAAGATTGGTAGGTAGAGGTTGCTGTCAATCTTTAACAAGAGAGTCATTACTAGTATCACGAGTATGTGCTGGGTGAACATCTGGCTTGTGTGTGTCTGCTGGGCATTTGCTGGGTGGAGACGGTAAACAGATAATTGTGATTCCTTATATAATATAAAGTACCCAGATGATCATTCTAAACTGTGACTATCTCAGTGATTAGAGGCGTTCAAAGGAAAGAGAAAGTGACATAAAGAGTAAAGTAATACTATGAATGAGTAGTAAGTTGCCCAATAGTTACTGTAGTAGTTTATGTGTGTGTGTGTGGAGTTGAGTAGAGAGGAGGGGAAAGGCCCCGCACATGTGTTAGTCATTTGGAGGGGAGTTTGCTAAACGATTTACATCTGTTTTCTGATCTTTGAACTCCCCTCCTCCTCCTCTCTCCTTTTCTCCTGCTCTCTTGTCTCTCTTGCTGCCTCGACTTCCCGTAAAGAGCTGATACTGTCACACAGACAGACAGGGGGATGGATGTGGGGTGGGGTAGGGGATGCATATGGAATGTCCTGGCGTGTTCTGTTCCTATTTGACTCGAAGGAGGAGGACAAATCATGTCAATTAAAGTATGTGCAGTACGGCTCCATGCTGGAATGGAATGCGTACTTTATGTGGAATGGAATGTGCCAGTGAGTGGAATGTAGTCCACTTTGTTCTCAGGTATTTCATAGTGGAATGTGTGTCCCGCTCCCTGTCAAATCTTTTCCATCCACATTATAGTAGCGTAATCACATCACAATAGTCGCTATTGATGTTTACTCCTAAAGTTGAGTTGAGGTTTTTAGGCCAGTTTTGTATGTGTGTGTGTGTGTGTGTGTGTGTGGGGGGGGGGGGGGGGGGTTATACAGACAGCCACACGTGTTGGTGGGCTTATCCGTTAGCCCTGTTGCTCTGTCTGTGCCCACAAACTTCATTAGTCAGCAGAATGCACTGAGCGTCTGAGCCCTAGATGAAGCCCCAATGCTGCACTGTGTGTGTGTGTGTGTGTGTGTGTGTGTGTGTGTGTGTGTGTGTGTGTGTGTGTGTGTGTGTGTGTGTGTGTGTGTGTGTGTGTACTGTCTACACACCCTCACTTCTCGGTCTTTTTTCAGAATCCTAGGTAGTAAGAGACTACAGTTGCCTTGTTGCATCCGCCTGTAAACATTTCTCAGCTTAATTGCTGTGTATGAGTGCATTTAGTAAGTTTCAGTTTCTTTCATGTGTACTGCAGCCAGCAGCTTGCTGACATCTTGGTCCGTACAGTACTTCAGTATCTCAGATGTTTGTGGTGCACACACACTTCCCTGTTCTGTAATAAAGAGCTGAGCTTTTTTACGGTTAACTAACTAGTAGTGGACATTGATTTTTGACCCACCTAGCACACTTGGTTGGCTTATTCTGTTGAATTCGGCTGGCCTTTCTCCATCACTCCATGACTTTCATTCCAGACGGGTAGAAACTATAAAGATGTTGTTTACTTTTAAAAATGTTTTGTTGAATGCTGCTTTTTTTGTCCTTTTTTAAAATAGAACATCCCATCAATGACAATTCGAGCACAGCCAACATCATATTTCTTCTTAAAGACCCACAAGCTCACAACATCAAGATGTGTTGTGAACTTGAACAAACTGTTATTCTAGAAAAATATTGAAAACTCATGAAAATGTCATTCAGCTGCATAATTGGCGATACTGATAAATAATGGCCGATCTATGAGGCAAACTGATATATCGGGTTTGCCTCATACCGACAATAGGTTTCGTCCTCATCTGGACTGAATAACCCAATGATGCAATGCACACAGCAGTGATGAAATCACAGACTTCTACCAACAGCACAAAGGGTCTGTTTACACCACGTTGTGGTGTTGTTGCCATGGTTTCAGCTCATGATGTCACAGTTCAGGTATTGAATTTCTTGACAGACAGCCGGGGGGTAGTGCCCCTCGGCATCGGACGTACTGTACACAGTGTCAGACATGTCTGCATGGATGTACGTTGTAGACTTTCCTTTGTCTGAGCATGTTTGGGACTTGAGGCGCATTTGGTCCATGAGAGACCATAGAACAAAGAGTAATGCTGCATACATAGAGTAAACATACACACATACCTTCAGAGTGTATACGCACGCACGCGCGCACGCGCATGTACAGCTACTCCAATGCATCTCATTGATTTTCTTTCTGTCCAGCAGGAGCTTCAATCACAATAAAGTACCATTATGATGCCCACACACTCTTTATGTAGTCATAGAAGAGAAATGGATCGTGTCACACGCGCACACGCTCGTGCATGTACAGTAAAACGCTGTCCTGTTTACAGAGCTTGTTAGGTCGAAACGTAGGAAGATTGGGAGTCTTGAGATTGCATGAATTGGATTAAGCTCTTAGTATAAGTCTGAATCAAGACGTATGATCTTGTCTTATTAGAGGAGGAGGAGGAATGGGGACGACGTGCGCTCGTGGAAAGACAGAGCCACATCTTTGCTTGCCTGAGGTCAGACGAAGTTGCAGAGCATATACTCATAATGGCTTAGTTTGGAAAGTTTTTTATCGTGCCACGAAACCCTATGATTACCAGCTGTCCCGTAAGGTATTCATAGAATTGCATGTGTGTGTGCAATGGCGTCGCATGCATGATTGAGGGTGCACATGTATATAGTGTGTGTGTGGGTGTGCGCGCACGCTACCTTCTCAAGTGGCTCTGTATGCACATAAAGGATAGATTATTGAGAACAAAGACTCTCTGGGTCTGTTTCTGGGGCACCTGGTTACCTCGTTATCCATGTCTGTGCACGTACGTGTACGCGCGCCCGTCAGTGTTCCCATGTGTCCGTCTGTCTTTAACAGGACGGTTGCCCGAGGTAACAGTTGTTATTGGGGTTTCTTTTCTTGTATTTTTTTTTCTCTTCTGAACCAGCATGTTGTAAACAAAGGAGACTCTCCCTAATCCTCCCCAATGTGCTCCTCAGCCAATGAGAGTGGGACTCCCAGCTGTGCTCAGCCAATGGAAGACGGCGCGGGGCTGGGTTTGCCTGTCTAGTAGGGGTATCACACATCACAGCTAGAACACAAAGCATTGTTCAACAGGAGTGGATGCTGGGAGCTGTAGCAAAACACAAGTGTTTCTTTTATGGCCAAAGGATTCTTCACGTGTACAAACCAAACTGTTATTAACCCATTTAGGGCCTAGAATTATTTAATGCTTTAGCTATTGAAAAATAGCAGATATACAAGCTCACAGCGTGGCACCGAGTGCCGCGCTGCGAGCTTGTAGATCTGCTATTTTTGAAAAAAGCTGTGAAAATGTTTGCAAATCTTTGAATATATGTATTTTCAAAGTGAACGTTTGTAACTCAAATTTAGCTTCTGGGTGATCCCTGGAACTAGATATTTTGAGATGGGGGGGGTCCGTGGCCAAATAAATATAATTTTGGGGGTCCTTCAAATGAAAAGGTTTGAGAACCACTGACATAGTAGTCTCTCAAGAACAGACTAACTGAGCTCCAGTTAAGTGAAAAGGACCTTTTCTTTGATGATGGCTGGCCAGATTGCTGAGATAGAAACATAGGTTTTTCAAAAAAACCTTAGAAGGATTCAAAAGACACTTATAGAATCGGGTCAAAATTCTAATTTTCACGATTTTTCAAAAATAGCAGATCTACAAGCTTGCAGCCGCGCTGTGAGCTTGTATATCTGCTATTTTTCAATAGTTAGAGCTAGGGATGGTCCGATCAGGCTTTTTGGAACCGATCAGCGAGCACCGATCACAAAAGTTTGATCACCCGATACCGATCAATCACCGATCCGATCAAGTTATTATTTATATTTTCTAAATGTTAATGTTTTAACTTTAATTCATTCATTCACTCATGAATTCATTTATATATTTGCCTTATAGTTATTTACCAGCATTACTATGTATTTATTATCATAGCAGTAACTAATTATTCCTTCAGCACTGTGGAAATCAATACCCCAAAATGGCCTCAAGTGGGCATACTGAACGGCTGGTTGATCGGATGCACCGATCCGATCGGATCGGTGAATTTACCTTTTGATCTAAACCACCGATTATCGCCGATCACGCTTTGATCGGCCCGATCCGATCCATTGCCGATTGATCGGTAACATCTCTAGTTAGAGCATAAAATAATGATACACAATATAGTGTACCCGTTCTGAATGGTTGCTATAGGAGACACACTATTGTTCTGGGTCCAAGAATGTTTTACCAGCAAAGTGAACCTGCTTTTTATTAGCAGAAAAGTGAAGCTTTTGGTCATGCTTCACTAGGGCTGTCACCATTATGACATTTTATATGACGATTAATTGTCACTCAAATAATTGCGATTAACGATTTAGTTGTGTTTTTGTCGTTGACAGTTACATTTCTGTTTGGCTTGTAGGCTTTGAAGTTGCACATGACAGATATGACACATAACTCAAATATACAAAGAAATGAAGGACATATTTGACAACTTTACACTTTAAAAAGAACATTGATAGTGGAAATAGCCGATCTACGAGCTTGTAGATCTGCTATTTCCACAATTTAAAAAAATAAAAAATAATGTTTGAACATATATAAACATTTTTCAACATTTAAACGATTATGATGATTATCACAGAATAATTGTGATTGTCAAATAATTGCGATTATGTCAAATAATTGCGATTAGACGATTATGTAATAATTTTGACAGCCCTACGCTTCACTTGACATCACAAAAAAATGTTAAGACAGAATTAATTTCCTAGTGGATTCCTCGCGACTTTTCTAGTTTTGTTTTTGTTTTTGAGCTATAATTACAATGCCCAGAGTAATGGGTATGAAAAAGGATAACGTGAAAGAGATTTCAATAATACAGTAAATAATACGGTATGTGGGTACAGGGATCCACACAGTGAATGGGTGAATGCAATGCACGGGTTTGAAATATCTCTATAAATGCAGGTCTTGTTACGATGTGTTTGTCCTTGTCAGGACATATGTGGCACTGCAGTCGCCTGTCCTCCCCCCTCCCTCCCTCTCCTCTCACACGCCTGTCCAACCACAACTGTCGCCATCAGACTTACATACGGTATATATAGGTGAACAATTGTCACCACCAGTTGTATGGGGAGTGTAGTTGGGCTATAGGACAGCCTTTGTATCTGACTGGCAGCTGTGACCTCAGACTGAAACGCACACACACACACACACACACACACACCATGAGACACTTGGTCCTTGGTCAGCATAAGCACTTTCATTAGTTTTTATTAAAGCTGGGTGTACAGAGTACATGTATCCATCCAAATGACATTCATATCGTCACTGTCAGGCAGAAACCTTGTATCTCCAAGTTTCAAATGTGTGTGTTTTTTGGAGCTGTGTGGAACACAAGCTACCCTATACGTGGCCGTGTGTGTAGGTATGTGGGTGGGTATGTGGGTATGTGGGTCTGTATGTAGCCTGTATGTAGTAACCCTGGGTGACCAGAGAGGTGCTGTTGAGTCTAGCCTGCCCTGAGCATCAACTGCAATACACACACACACACACACACACACACACACACACACACACACACACACACACACACACACACACACACACACACACACACACACACACACACACAGCTCCACTTCGAACAGAGGTTCGATTTTTGCAAAGTAAAGCCCTGCTTCATCAGACAAGGCCGTCGCTCAAAAGTAGTGAAAACAGCTGATCTACAAGCACACAACGCCTCGCACCGCGAGGCGTTGTGTGCTTGTAGATCGGCTGTTTTCACTAGTTTAAATCATTTTAAAAATGATAAATGCAAAACGAACGGTTTTGGACATACAAGGTTTTCACCCGACAACGACGATATGTCATTTGTGCTTGTATGCGAACACCTACGCGTCGCTTAAATGTACTGTGTTGTGTGACCATCGTGTGTGTGTGTGTGTGTGTGTGTGTGTGTGTGTGTGCTTTAGTTTCCAGCTCAATAATGGGAGTTTGCAGGTTCATCACATTCCCGTGGGGTGACTCAAAGTGATGTCTGTGCCCGTCCCATTCATCCTGTAATCTGCCTCTGTCGCCCCTGGGGCTCCCGCCACACGCAGGCAGCAACAGGAGCTCGGAGTGACAGCTCACAAATAACTTTGGTCAATACTGAGTACAAACACGCTGTAACCGAGACATGTTTCAATGGTATACTTCACAGAGAATGATGGGGAAAGTTCACTGTCCATAGCATTGACACTCAATCTAGATGTTGTTGTCAAACTAAATATGTAGTCACCTGTGATGTTCTATCTTGGTATCTGTCAAAAAGAATTTGCCTAATTTTAAGGAAAAAACGAACAAACACATTGTCTCTGTTATACCTCTCTCTTACACACTACACACAAGCGCACAAACGCAACGTCTCAACTGTCTCTTCAATTACATTTATTATTATTTAATCTATTGATTCAGCTTCAGCTCCTGTGTTTAGGGCTGACTAGGGCTGACTAGTGAATACAGCGGTTTCTAGCCTACACAAGCCTCATCCTGACAGGGGGAGCCACTGTCGGACTGTTGGACTGTGCATTGTGCTGCATTGCCATCCCCCTATAAGGATGGGAATCGAGACCCGAGAATTTGAGATTATTGACAAGCTTATCAATGCTGACAGTTATGCAGAACAGTGATGTCAAGACTCATGTGTACTTGCTGCTGAAAAGGAAAAGAACAGAAGATAGAATTTTAACATGATCAAAATGCAAACATGCTCATTGTACTCTTCAATACATGTGTCTATAGTACAGGCATCTGAGTGTCAGAGGAACCCAACTTGACTGCTTGTTTCACAGACTTCTTTGCACTTAAATCTACAGCATATGGGTATTAGTGATCCCTAGGGTCCTCGGAGTACTCCGAGGTTGTTTGTTGTTGTTGTAAATGTCAGAAAATATGTATGATCCAACATATTATTAGCAAATAGCAAATTGTAAGAAATACTTCACAGTTCACACCCTGCTGTGTGTTTTTAAAAGTGTTGCGTAGCAAGGGCTAACAACAGTTGAGCATGGCAGCCTCAATGTTTCTTGTTATCAGCTAAGGGATCCTTGGCCTGAAAAGACATCACCTCTGAGCTATAGTCCCCTGATCTATAGTATCTTGAAAAGGACCATGTTTGGCAAGTCTCATTCTCGAGGTGACAAGTCTAGCATGTTAGTAGTAGAGCTGGCCTGCTAAAGGGAAGCTCTCATGTGGAGACCTGAACAGAAACTTTGCTGCAACCTTTTCTCCCAACGATGGGATGTTGCAATGAGATTTCTGGGATGTTGTGATGCATTTGAATGGGCAGTGGGAACTATTTTGGGGGTCGACTTTGTCAGCTAGTCAGAGCAGTGTACTCCTGAAAAGAAAATTAATTAGAGCAGAGTGTTGTTCAACCAGCTGTGAAACCTCCGTGGAGGAAAGCAGTGCTTCGAGCAGCACTGTCCATGGTTCCCCCAGACAGTTTCAGTTGCCAAGGCTGCATTGGTCAGACTTCACATCTGAAAAATATACCACAATAGCATAATGTAGTTATGTTTTAATTATGTACGTGACACCAACTTGTCATGGGCCCTATACCATCAGGAGAGCGTGCCGTGCGCTTGGGCTGTATGATCATTATCATATCGTTATTTACATAGGAACATGCTAGATATTAACATCACAAAAGGGAATGATATGTATATGCACCCCCCCCCCCCCCCCACACACACACACACACACACACACACACACACACACACACACACACACACACACACATATAAAGCCACACACACACACACACACACACACACACACACACACACACACACACACACACACACACACACACACACACACACACACACACACACACACACACACACACATAAAGCCATTCACAAACAGCCCTCCACACTCGCAAGTGTTTAATGGCTTGTTTTCACGTTCAGCCCATTCAACCCCTCTTCACCTGTACATGTGATGTCACAGAGAAAATAATTATGCCATTCAACTCTGGCATTGACGTGTGCATGAGACACGACCACGATATCTTCACAGGTGATGTGCTAAGTCTAAGACTTAAATGCAGCAAGCAGCTTACCGAGGCGTTAGACGTTTGTTTATTGTACGATCTGTGATTTTTCTGTGACCACTGGAAAATCACACAAAGATTTGACTTCCAAATACTATTGCTACACTTCAAATATAAAATAAGTGTGTGAAGTGAACCCATAGTCATATTGTACTGGCTATTGTATAGCTAAGTATCGATGTGTGAAAGTCTGTCCATATCGTGTAGCCTGCACAGTGTTTTCTTTCCTGGGGGCAACCCTGCTGTTTTCTGGAATGGTACTTTTTGCAGGTTTGTAAACGAACAAGTGAAGGTTTGTTTTGCTTCTCCATTCCAGCCATAAACGTTGTTGGGACTTGGGAGAACTTTTATTTATAGAGTTGCTGTGAGTACGAATCTCAAGATGAGCCACCAGGAGCACTCAACATCTACGGTACTGCCTCACTGTCAAGAGGAAGAGAAGTGGCTGGTGATGTCACGTCACATGGGAGGATATACTGCATGGTCTGACACTCAATGAATTGAGCACAAAGGACCCTAATGGAAACAAGCCATAGTGCTTTCTTGGGTTTAAATCCTCTTAGCAGACCTTGTATTGAACTGTTATTTCATGTGCCTTTTTCTGCGAACTGCTAATAAAGTATTCAATCTATCAATCAATCAATCAAGTCATTTTCAAATCTACTTGCCCCACATGTCTACTTGATCTGTCAACTTGTCAAGGGATACTGTTGCCGGTCACAAATCGAACGCCTGTTCATTGTGTGTAGAACACTTCAAGCTTTGTAAAACTTTTGTACACCTATATATATGGTGTGTGTAGGCAGAAAGTGCACATCAACCTGCAGGGTTAGGGTTAGGGTCTAAAGCCTGCAGAGTACAGGAGCACAATTTTATTAAGAAGAGAGATGCAGCAACGTTTCGGTCCCAGATAACCACCTTCAGGCCTCCATACAGTCCACACTGCATAGCTAAAGCCTGAAAACATAACATTTTGTATTGTACGTACGCACGGGCACGCGTGTGTGGGATTTATGAACCCTTACCACCCCACTTACGATTTCCCACACCCCAGTGTCTCCCCCGGTGACGACATTGGATGGAGAGTGTGTCTCGAGTTAGCTCTCAGGGGTCAGTGAATGATGAGCTGCTCTTTCCCTCTCTCATACACAACAAGGGCCAGAGTGTTCATTTGACTCAAATGGATCTTTTTTTACACTGTCGAGAGTTAAATGAACACTCAAAGATCCTTACGGTGACTGCTGCTCAAGCTTGCTCCGTTCCAGGCCCCCATTCCCCTCTCCCAGGCAGGAAATAAGAAACAGACCACAACCCCCAAAACGCAAACTCCCAGCATATTCTCGCTGAACCCTTGCATTCCCTCTTTCTTTCTGTCTCTCCTGACCCACATATTGTACAGTATACTATAATACTACATACCATGCAGTGCTATCTTTTGTATACTTCGCCCAAGAACTTTGAAATGTGAAAGTGAGGGCTAACGATTGTGAGATTTTTCATGCATTTGATTCTAATTGTGTACAGGCACACACACGTTTTGCATCATAGAGCGTGTTTATATCACAGTTCTTGTGGAATTCAGGGCATGTCTTCTTGGTTTACATCCGGGCCAGGTACTGACAGGTCATTGGGCCTAAGCCAGAGGGTCATTAAACTCGTCTTGACTCATAGATGCAAACACAAATTTCAGTGGTTGAATGCGGTGCATGTTTGTTGGGGCTAGCTCATGCAACGTGTCACAGTGTCGTACACCTCTACATGATTTATGGCTCATAGACCAATGTGTGTAAATGAGTGGTGTGGACTCGACGTGGGACATGCGCTCGTCGTCACAAGCTGGTCCTCTCTCTGTCTCTCTCTGTCTCTCTAGTCTCTCTCTCTCTCTCTCTCTCTCTCTCTCTCTCTCTCTCTCTCTCTCTCTCTCTCTCTCTCTCTCTCTCTCGTGCTCTCCATCCCTGGCCCCCATCCCCCAGCAGCTGTCAGTTTAAAGGCCATGTATCCTTGTGTTTTAATTAGGGCCTCTACACTGTATGGTTAAATGACCGCTTCATTAGCAACAAGCAGACTAACCGAAGGAACAGAGTCTTCTCACAATGTGTGTGTGTGTGTGTGTGTGTGTGTGTGTGTGTGTGTGTGTGTGTGTGTGTGTGTGTGTGTGTGTGTGTGTGTGTGTGTGTGTGTGTGTGTGTGTGTGTGTGTGTGTGTGTGTGTGTGTGTGTGTGTGTGTGTGTGTGTGTGTGTGTGTGAGAGAGAGAGAGAGAGAAGGAAAGTGGGTGCGGGGCTTGCTTTAGGGGTATTGATGACGTAATTTCCCTGGAGGCCGTGGGCCTCCCATCTGTGTGCATGAGAGAAACACTGATCTGGTTGAATGAAAGCGAGAGTGAATGAGTGGAAGAGAGAGAGAGAGAGAGGATTTGAACATATTTGCCATCATTTCCTCTTGATGGGTACAAATCTTTTATGTTAGGTTCATGTTTTATTATATGTACTGTTCAAATGCAAAGAGGGCAGGAACGTTCTATCAAACTCATCTCAAAAACTGATATTGAGTCTGTGCTGACTGTAGGGCTGTCACGATTATGACATTTTACATGACGATTATTTGTCACTCAAATAATTGCGATTAACGATTTGATTGTGTTTTTGTCGTTGACAATTCCATGTCTGCTTTAAGTTGCAAATGGTAGATATTGACACATAATTACTGACACATTTGACAACTTTATACTTAAAAAAGAACATTGATAGTGGAAATAGCCGATCTACAAGCTTGTAGATCTGCTATTTCCACTATTTTTGACTTTCTTAAAAATATATGAACATTTTTCAACATGGAAACGATTATGACGATTATGAAAAATAATCACGATTATGTCAAATAATCACAATTAGACGATTATGTAATAATTGTGACTGGCACCTGTGTGTCAAGTCAGACAGCAGTGATCCTGGCTGGCTCGCCAGTGACAGATTGGGAGTGGTCTGGTGACAGACATGTCTTTGGAGCCAATGATGGTTGACCGGCTAATAACAGCATCCCCCCTGCAGCGCTATGGATGACACGCTGTGTGTGTGTTTTGTGTGTCTGTGTTTGACTGTCATAGAGGACATGGGGGTCAGATGGTGAAGCAGGCCACCAGCTGTTATCTACCTCCTCTTCCTCTCTTTTCTTCCATCCATCCAGCCATCTTCACCCGTTTATCCGGAATCGGGTCGCGGGGGTAACAGTTCCAACTGAGACTTCCAGATTTCCTTATCCTGCGCAACTTCCTCCACTCCCTCTGGGAGTATACCGAGGCGTTCCCAGGCCAGTTTGGAGATATAATCCTTCCATCTGGTCTTAGGTCTGCCACAGGGTCTCCTCCCAGTGGGACGTGCATCGAGGACCTTCCTAGGAAGGCGCTCGGGGGGCATCCGTACTAGATGCCCGAACCACCTAAGCTGACTCCTTTCCAAGTGAAGGAGCAGCGGTTCTACTCCAAGTCTCTCTCAGGTGATTGAACTTCTCACCCTATCTCTAAGGGAGATACCAGCCACCCTTCTGAGAAAACTCATTTCGGCCGCTTGTACCCGAGACCTTATACTTTCGGTCATGACCCACACTTCATGACCATAGGTGAGAGTGGGAACGAAGATTGCTCGAAAGACAGAGAGCTTTGCCTTACGGCTCAACTCTCTTTTCTTTATTTTCCAAAAAGGGATGCAGAACTGGCAGACCTGTAGGACAGAGGCAGGAAAGTAAAACTTTGTGACGTTTCACAAAGCGAGAACTTCGTAGCTTCTGTTGGTTCTTACGCAAGGTTTTCCTTCTAGCCTGTCTTCACCCCGTACAGCCCTCTCTTCTCATGTCTGTATATCCTCTCCTTCTCCTCATCACTAGATCTTTCCTGTGGCCTCTACAGTCTTGTTCCCGTCTTCCCTGGCAGTGAAAAGTGTAGGCGTAATGATGGCCAACCTAGCTTCTCCTGCCCATCCCTCATCATTAGCCTTGCTGCTCATCTTCGTTTTCTAGACATTGTCGGTAAAAAGCCAAGGGACTTTGTATGAAGTTAAAGTGGGCAAATTGTTTTGGATATTAACAGTTTTACTGCCAGATGTTATTTATTTATTGGGTTTTGTGCCAGCAAAAGCACCTTACCTTTGCAATGTTATAGACAAAGATGTATTCATTTTTTTTTCATCATTATTATTTTATTTTCTCCTTAAATAGGTGTACTTTCGCTATACTAGCAGTAGAGGGCAGCCTCATGCAAGAATTAATGTGAAATGGCCGCGGTAGGCTACCGTCCGTCAAGACAGCTCAATCGCTACAGAGCAATAGACCCAGAGAAAATAACAAGGAAGAGTGTTGTTACTCCATTGATGCTAACGTCCAGTGGGTTTTTGAGAGCACTTTTACGGGAGCTGTCTCTACGGTACACACCCGCGCGACCCCTCATCAGTTTACAGACATCAAAACAAGGTACAAAAGAACGAGCCAAAGAACGTACAATTCACCGTTTGTCAGCCTTCTGATTGGTCCCTGAGACTCCCTGACTGGCCAACCAGAAAAAATCATTCACTTTTTGCTATCGGGGGTGGAGTTTGTGCAGTGGAGAATGTTGCTTTAGGCTTTCAACAACGGTCCGCTCTGCGCGACACGGCGTGCGTGCAGTACGGCCGCGCGAGGTGATAGCGATTTCGCTCATTATAATGAATAAGCTTCAACAGACTAGTTCACATGGACCTTATCAATGTAACTAAGAGTTACGATTGGGTACATATATTTTAAATGGGCAGAATTACGAAAGCCAGCCTATTATGTGAGTAGAACTATAATCTGGTTGTCATTTTCCTACCCAAGATGCACTGCGCTTTCTCTTTCTATTTCTCTCCTCTCTCTGATCCAGAGGATTAAACTAATTAAAACATATATTTTTGGGGGAAAACTACTGTTTTGCTATGTAACTACTGTACTTTTTTCTTCCCTTTTTATTAATATCACGTAGATGTGTTTTTTTTGGTACTTTATATAGCTGTAATGAGGCTATGAACAATCTTTTTTCCCCATCCACTTCCACTATAAAAGAATCTGCAATGGTGATTCTGTCCCACTGGGATTAAACAATTAAAACATATATTTTCGGGGGAAACCCCCTGTTTTGCAATGTAACTACTGTACCTTTGTCTTCCCTTTTTATTAATATCACCTAGATGTTTTTCCTGCAAAAAAGTAACATTTTATTTTACAGTCCCCTAATCTTTTGTTATTTACCAGGAAAGTACATGGTAATCAAAATATAGTATAATAAAATCAAAATATCTAGGAACATACCCATTAGTAAATCATATAATTTACATAATAGCCTAGTAAGTTCCAGAAGAATAACAGTTATATTGGGAAACCATTTTATACCAGGAAAGAACATTTTTATATTGTTGTTTATTTCAGATCCCCATTAGTCACTGCTGATTCTTCCTGGGGTCAAACAGTACAATAATAAAATAAAAAACGTATTATATTATTATTACATATTTTATTACAGTACCGGTACAGTATATAGCCTTAGAAATCTGAAATAATTTCCTAATCAGTTTTTGGAGTACTGGGTTAGCGTATGATCATAAGAAAACAATAGAACCCACAGACTCGTATCCTCCAATATTAGATATATTTAAGTTTCGATCCTACGGTCTCCGTTGGGTCAAGACTCAGATAACCTGCCAAAGGTTGACTATGCATACTCAGTCAGAAAGTACTTGTTGTTTTTATAGAAAAAATTATGTTGGCATTATTTTGCTATCCTAATTCACAAATAATCTTTCTTACAGATTATACTGTACATGGTCTGCGTTAGTAATAGGTTTATAATAAAAGTATGAGTACTATGTTGTTTCCTGTTACTTTTTATTTGATTACTTTCCTGGAAAGTACCTGCAAATTAGGCAATTGAAATTAGGCAATTGAATTCTTGAAAGCGTGCAAACGGAAAAAGAGAGTGTGTGTTAATATGTTGGCAATAGGTATGTAAGCAATTTACCCCGAGTGAGAGGACATTATGCTCTCATAATGTCCGCAGTGAGGGTGTTATCGGACGAGGCGCAGCCGAGTCCGATAACACCCTCACTCAGGACATTATGAGAGCATAATGTCCGACCCCGAGTGGTAAATAGCTTTTCTACCACTTTTTCCCGTATACATGAAAGAAAACACATAGTTGTAACTTGCAAGGATCTTAAGTTACAATCATTATTGCCTATAAAACTTCCGCAAGACAGCAGATAGTTCCACAAACAACATCTTCTACTCACCAACAGATGGCGCCAACTCCATACTAATCCATGCGTCTAGCTTACAGCTAAGCTAACGTCAGTTAGAAGTACCGTTCCGGCCGTAAATAGAGGCTGTTCGCTTCCAGAAAGGCATAGGTTCAGAGAAAAGGGGCTTTAAAGTTGGCGGATTGCATTGGATCCAAATAAATCGGCGACTATAGCATGCACGTTAGTAAACATAGGACCGTTGCCACCGTCATTTGTTGGTTGGGGGAAAGGTGTTCCGACTACCTCCTGAAGTCCCCGGATGTACACTGAGGTGCATTGATCTCGGACAAGTCCTCATACAACTTTGCGGCAGTTGTTTTGTCATAACCTCCGGAATTTAGCCAATCAGAATCCAGTATTTGAACACGTGACTAGAAAAAGTGGTAGAATTCCTGTTTTGAGTGTGACTTCCGTCATGAAGTTTGAGTGATGCTGTCTCTATGGTGACAGTGGAAATATGACTGTTGAGAGGAAATGTAGAGGTGTGTTGTGTACTGTACATAGAAGATGTTTTTCTGACTTTGTGAAATTGGTATCACTTTAAAGCCGGCATATGATCTTCTTCATAAAACTATTGCAGGATCTCTGCATAAAAGGGGCAAAATGCAAAATGAGGACATTTGTCTAAGGGTAGAGGTTGGCATCACAATAACAATAATAAATATAGCTGCAAGCAGCGATAAAGTGGCCAAGGCAGAAAAAGCAGGAAAGCAAAAAAGCATCAAGGGAAAGCAAAGAACAAATCAAAGAAAAACTGGAAGCAGTGTTCTTCTGAACAGGTCTCCGGCAGGTCAGGTGTTTTTTGTTTGTTTTTTTGGCCTAGTGGTGACTATAATAGGCCTATAGGTACATGATATCATTGCAATCCTTGGAAATCACAACATAGGTGTAGACATGACAGTTTGTATTATAATGCTTGTTTCAGGATTTATGATGCAAAATACATTATTTAGTAATGGCGGATATTAAAATACGCATCAAGGGGGGTTGGGGGACATTTATAGGAAGGCTCCATATCAGACATTGTTCAAGGAACCAAACTGTAAAGTCTACCAAATGTCATGGTATTATGCTAATTTAAAACCCAAGCGGGATTCGATCCAACGACCATCTGCATGAAAGGCATATGCCCTGACCACTACACTAGGCAGCCACAGGATCTGTTAACCATGTTTGTTTAAAAAAAAAGTTCTATGTAGGCTGAGTGCCTTGATTTTATTGATTTATTTTTTATATTTTGGAGGCTTGGGGTGAAATCAATCTGAGTAAATGTAATCTGAGTATTTCTGACATTTTCGAGTGATCATATTTTCTTTTACTCAAAACCGAAAAAACAGCCGGTAGAGAAGGGCTCATTTTAAACATGAACGTGATCTGGAGTTAGATCAGACGTGTCAACATTAAAGAGTTTGACATATGCACATGCCATGGGCATCCAGGATGTTAACATCAACTCAACCCGACGTGGGGTTTGAACTGCCAACCAACCGTATACCAGGCACAGGCACTGACCACTACACTACGGCAGTCGCACATTTTGGACCAGTCATTTAAAAAAAAAAAAGAAAAGAAAAAAGAAAAAGTTTCATGTAAATCTACAGTAGTTGTGGGGCTCATTTTAAACATGAACGTGATCTGGAGTTAGATCAGACGTGTCAACATTAAAGAGTTTGACATATGCACCCAGGATGTTAACATCAACTCAACCCGAGGTGGGATTTGAACTGACAACCATCCGTATACCAGGCACAGGCACTGACCACTACACTACAGCAGCCACACATAATGGACCTGTCATTTAAAAAAAGAAAAAGTTTCATGTAATTTACTTGACGCCTTCTTTCAAAATGATATAGTGCCCCCCTTTGGCCAATTGGGGTAAGATTGGTTTCAGCGATGTTTGGACTAACCCTCTACAGTAGTTCATCATGAAAATTTTACTTTGCATGTATGTTTTAGAGGCAGAAGAATAATTTGCATACAACTTGCAATGTTGATTGAATTATTAAAAAAGCATGTTTCAATGTTTAAAAAATCCGATCTGACAGATCTTTAGATATTGGTCCAAAGTTCATGTAAAAAAAAGTTCTGTGCACGTGACGCAAAAGTTCCGGAATAAAAGCGGGTTTAAGTGTTTTACAAACTGCTCAAATTGGCGTAAAATCTAAGGGCGGAGCTTACTTAACAAAGACACAGATGTCTTCCGCTTGAGTCAAGGCACGCGTGTAAGCAAGTTGCATGTCTTCAAACGAAACGAGGCATGACTTATGCCCCTTTAAAGTTTGAGTTTTCAAACGCTTCGTATAGCGCCCCCCTTTGGCCAATTGGAGTAAGATTGCTTTCAGTGATATTTGGACTAACCCTCTACATATTTGCCAAATGCCATGAACGTGTGACTTTGCATGTATGATTTAGAGGCAGAAGAATAATTTGCATAAAACTGCAACATTGAGTGAATTATTAAAAAATAATGTTTCGCTTTAAAGAAAATCCGCCTAAGTTTTCAGACCGTATTGGTCCAAAGTTCATGTAAAAAAAGTTTCGCGCACATTACGTGAAAATCCCAGGAGGAGATACATTTTTACTGTTTTTCATATAATTAAAAATTGTGGGAGAAGTAAAGGTCAGAGGTCAAAAGTCAGAGCGTAAAAGTTGTTCGGCATGAGGAGACGCATAAGTGTATACAGGTTCCATTGCTGTACCTCAAACAGGGCATGAGCTACACCTGTTCAAAGTTGGCATTTTTCAAAGGCTTCCTACAGCGCCACCCTTTGACCGATTGTTGCGAGCTTCGCGTTTTAGCCGTTTGGCATAGTCCTCTGCCATACTGCCGAGTTTCGTAAAAAGCGACTGCACGGTCTAGCCGCTAGAGAAAAAGTGGCGGAAGAATAATAATAGTGCTGAAGTCCAATATCAATAAGTGGCCTT